>NC_053171.1:61979798-62279798 GCF_016835505.1 Polypterus senegalus | reverse complement strand
AATTGAATGTTATTTACGTTGATTCATTTACTTATCTTCCTACAGCGTAAAGTCACAAGTAAACTGCAGAGCTTCCTCTGTTTGATCAACACGGGCACACTGACAAAGTACATGCATACTGAAGTGACTTTAGCTGCATAAAATGACACATTGTTAAAGTTCTGATTATATGATTTGGCTTGATCTCTTGTGTGACTGGATTGACATTTGCTTGATTTCTTAAAAATCTGAAGATGCAAAAGAGTTTTGGGTGTAAAGTAGGAAAATCCCAAGAATCGGTACTTGAGTACTAAGTTGATATCAAAATTACAAAAATGTAACGGTACTAGCTTTTTTTACAATATTAAGGAGTGAAAGTCAGTACTGCATTTATATGTAACTGTATATAATATAGTATAATAATACTTACGTGAGAAAAACCTGAATATGAACTGCATATTAAAATGGCTGATGATGTTGGCGCTACAGCATTGCATCAACACATGTTAAAAAGAAAAATGCCAGGAGTCATGTCTTGGCAGGTTTGGGTTTGAAGCAAAAGATGTTCAGTGTGCATTGCAGGAATTATGCCTTTTATTTTAAAAAAGTCAGACCCCACACACATACATACAGACTTTATGAACTTCTTCAATGAGAAAATTAAAAATATAAGATCACAGATCTCAGCATCACAGTACAAACCAAATACTAGCTTAGCAGACCCTGTCTCACATTGCATTCAGCACTTTAATAATTTTAATCCTGTAACTGAGCAGGAAGTCGTAACTTTAATTTCGAAAATGAAGCCCACTACTTGTTCCCTAGATCCAGTGCCAACAAAACTAGTAAAAAGTGCAATGGATGTTCTTGTAGCACCAATTCTAAACATTATCAATAATTCATTATTGCATGGCACAGTACCTGATGCACTAAAAGTGTCAGTCATTAAACCATTACTTAAAAAGTCAGACCTAGACCCACACATACTAAATAACTATAGGCCTATTTCAAATTTACCATTTCTCTCTAAAATACTAGAGAAAGTAGTCGCCAGTCAGCTTCAGTCACACCTTACGCATTACAATTTATTTGAGAAATTCCAGTCTGGCTTTCGCACTGGTCATAGTACAGAAACGGCACTAACACGGGTTGTAAATGACATTCTGATATCCTCTGATGAAGGAAATTCCACTGTAATTATGTTGTTGGACTTAAGTGCAGCGTTTGACACCATTGACCATTCTATTTTACTGCACAGGCTAGAAAATGATGTTGGGCTTACAGGCCCCGTGCTCGCTTGGTTCAGTTCTTATTTATCAAATCGATTCCAGTATGTACAGAAATGTGCTGACAGTACTCCATCATTATACACAGAAGTTGAATATGGTGTCCGCAGGGCTCAGTACTGGGACCTTTACTGTTTTCACTTTACATGCTTCCACTGGGATCTCTCATTAGGAAACATAATGTTAATTTTCACTCGTATGCAGATGACACCCAGTTATACCTTTCATTTAAATCAAATGAAGTTTCTCCGATGTTGTCTTTAATTAGTTGTGTTAGTGAATTAAAGGAATGGATGAATGAGAACTACTTGTCTTTAAATACAGATAAAACAGAGATGTTAATTGTTGGAGGGAATGACGCTGATCACAGCAATATTTTGTCGTCATTTAACTCAGTTGGAATCCCAATTAATTTTACTGAATCAGCCCGCAATCTAGGAGTTATCTTTGACTCTAGCATGTCATTTAAAGCGCATATTACAAAGTCGTCCAAAACCTGTTTTTCCATCTTAAAAATATTAGGAAATTAAGGCTTTCTAAATAAACAGGATTGTGAGAAATTAATTCATGCATTTATCTCTAGTAGGATTGACTACTGCAATGCGGTGTTCACTGGCTGTTCAAACTGTTCTCTATACAGCCTCCAGTTAATCCAAAATGCGCTGCAAGAATTATTACAAGAACAAGAAAATATGAACACATAACCCCAGTTCTTAAATCTTTACACTGGCTCCCAGTTAAATTTAGGGCAGATTTCAAAATCCTCCTTTTAACATATAAAGCATTAAATGGCCAAGGTCCGCTTACTTGTCTGAACTTATCATGACTTACAAACCTGAGCGCACATTAAGATCTCAAGATGCCGGTCTGCTTAGGATTCCAAGGATTAATAAAATAACAGTGGGAGGTCGAGCTTTTAGTTACAGGGCCCCTAAACTGTGGAATGGTCTTCCTGCTTCCATAAGAGATGCCCCTCGGTCTCAGCCTTTAAATCCCGGCTGAAGACTCACTACTTCAGTTTAGCATATCCTGACTAGAGCTGCTGATTAACTGTACATACTGCATCTCTGTTGTTAGTCATTAGCACTATAACATAAGTAACATGATAATTATATTTGAATACTAACCCTCACCTATTCTGTTTCTTTTCTCGGTACCCAAATGTGGCCATTGGTGCCACGCCCACCTGCCAAGTTGTTTGCCTGCCTATGGTAAAGTCATCCCTGATGGAGGATCACAGGAATCATGGGAAAGAGGGTCCTTTCATCGGAGCAATGTTTCAGCCGTGGCATGGCCAAATGGAGATGCAGCTAGATGGATGAGGTCTCCAGGACTCTAAAAATATCGAAACCTAATTATGTCATATCATCTACTGTTAAACCGTAATTCTAAAATTTTTATTATGCTGTCTTAAGGAATTGTTCTGTTGTGTATATTGTATTGTATTGACCCCCTACTTTTGACACCTACTGCACGCCCAACCTACCTGGAAAGGGGTCTCTCTTTGAACTGCCTTTCCCGAGGTTTCTTCCATTTTTCCCTACAAGGTTTTATTGGGAGTTTTTCCTTGTCTTCTCAGAGAGTCAAGGCTGGGGGGCTGTCAAAAGGCAGGGCCTGTTAAAGCCCATTGCGGCACTTCCTGTGTGATTTTGGGCTATACAAAAATAAACTGTATTGTATTGTATTGTATTGTATACATATAGGCTTTTATCATTGCCATTTTTAAGTCATTATGAACAGAGTTTAAAAACAGATTTGTAAGAGTAGGAGTGCAGAGATTTGAGAGTGCAGTAATGTGACCAAATCAGATGTGAGCAGTACATAAATCATTGCTGAGTACAGTGTCCTGCATACTATGAAAAAGGGATTGGAACCTTTGCAGGTTTGAAGTAACAGATTCTATTTTACTTGCCTGGTCAGAATTTTCTGGCAAGTGAAGTGATTTTCAGTGAGCTTTTCCTTGTTTGCCTTGGTTGCAGCTTCTGGTTGCAGGTGGTACAGCAGTATTCTCTTTTACATACAATGTCCAAAGTTATTAGCAAAAGTCACCCCTGCTGGGTCAGCCATTGATCAGTCAGTTTTCGCAAAATGAACTTGAGGCTTTTATGTACACTCTCTCTCTCTCTCTCTCTCTCTCTCACTCACTCACTCACTCACTCTTTATGCTTTTGCAGTTGCTTCCCTTACCAAGGAAAGAGTATGGCAGAGATGTCTTTTCAGAATTCTTAAATGATACAATTTTCAAAAAAGCAAAGCCATCCATTCCACTAGAATATACAACACGAGACACACCTGGAAGCTCTCTTTCCCGGAAGGGATCTTCCATCTCTGGATTCCTAGATCTGGCTGCATTGTCGCACTCAGGGGTTTGGTACCTATGAGAAGAGAATATTACTTAAATAGTCTTTCAATAAAACTATAAGTTTTGACACAGGGCTTAGGGTGAACCAGATTTCACTTAAGTCATTTTTGCAGACAACTCCAAAGTCACCAGAAAATAAACGAACAGTAACCTGTGTTTAACCTACTTAAAAAGGGGTTTGTGATGGTACTAAAAACCTGTATTTTTTTCTTAAAACTGCTACACAATTTGTTTTAAAACAATGCATGTGTGACTCTGCTCCAAAATCTAACTACTGAGACGAACCTTTCAAATACAAATATTTTGTGTGTGTCTGGCATCCAGATTAGTAATCACACAGGTTGCATATTCAGTCTCTTGTGTGAAAACTGCCAGAAGCAAAGGACTCGTAATGTTCCCATTTTAACATTTTGAAGGTCGGTGTTTTGCACTCCCTGGCTGTCTAAGCTTACGGATACTTTGAACAAACAATGTGCTTTCCTAATTAGTTTCTGGGTTTCAATGCTCTTTCCTCTTGATTACTGACAGTGATTTAGCTAAGCATTTTGTTTTTTGACTTGATTTATTGAATTTTGCATGACTTCTTGACCTCGTGACATCTCCTGATCCTCTTTTCACTTGCCTGACATATTTTCTGCCTTAAACTGAATGCTACTGCTGCTTGTTCCGTATCTGCCCAGATTAAAAATTATTTGTCAGATCCAATGAGATACTTGTGACACTGCAAACCACTTCTTGTACATAATTGCCTCATTTTTCCCTACTAAAATAACAAAGAATTTATCTTTTGCCTGGGCTATTTTTTTCTGAAGAAACAGATTTCTTGCTGTATATTTTTGAGGTACAACAATTTACATGAATGATGAAATCATGAATATGTGAATTATTCTGGTAGAGGTCAAGCTTTAAATCATTCCTCAGTGTTTAGATTCTGGACTTACCGAGTGGAAGTGCCAGGAATTGGCCGGCCTGTGTCTACCAACACACACCAGCAGTATCCTGTAGACTGGTGGCACTGAACCGACTGGTACAGGCCACCAGCAGCACATTCTGGTATGAAGATGGCTTCTCGGGGATTCTGATGTGCTTCATCCAGAGCACTCTGCCTCTCCTGGTCACAAGAGGGAATTTTTTCTAAAATGATAATAAATATTAAATATTTAATGATACAAGATAGTAAACATTCATATTATGCAACGTTTAAATTAACTTTATATATCTTGCATTTTAAGTTATAAGCCACAACTCAAGGTTAGGCCTTTTGCAGTTCTTACTATGTGTATTAAATTATCGAAAACAAATTACATCATTTGTCTGTATTCTTTTTTTTTTTTTTAATCAGACCATGGGAATACAAGAAATAATCAGAAATCAATTCTCTCTATAAAATGCATCTTGGCAATAAGCAGCTAAAAATTACACAAGGTCTGGTAAAGACGCTCTGTAAAATATTGTATGCTTTTATAGACTTATGGAACATTCATCATCAATTTCATTGTGCTTATCCAGATGAAGGCTTTTGTTAACAACAAAAGTTAAAAAAAGTCTCTCTCCTACACAAACCTGTAGCTTCTCACTTCCATTCCAACCAAGGCCTAAATTAGGATAGAAATCATCAAGTTAATACAAATAGCCAAAACACTTACATGGCTAACATCTGACCACATCTCTTTGATCACACTTCTGCCCTACAGGCAACTGCTAAAATGAATCAGAATAACAACAACTGCATATGTCAGGAAATGCACTTCTAATGTTTTAATAAACCAAGAAATAAAGACACTGGCTAATAAGATGCATAGTTCAAGTTTGTTTTCTTCTCAAAGCCTGTGATGCATCCCTTTAATCTGGCAACAGAGCACCAGCTATAGCAGCCAGGAGAAACCTCAAATATGGCAACGAAACAGCAAAAAACTACAACATGCAGGTAACCACTGAACTTGGTAACAAACCAGAATCATGGGAAGTGTGGCAAGGCATTTACGTAAAAACAAGCAATATGAGAAAGTTACCTGTGTAGCAGCCCCAGTGTTTTTCTTAACACCTTCCTTGGAACAAGTTCAGATTGAGCAACACATAAAGGCAGAAGCACCTGCTCAGCCAAATGACTGTGATTCTCAACCTGCCCGGTCCAAGGACAAAGAAAGATTTTGATGAGAGTGAGCGTCTGTAAACAAACCTGCAGGGCTACGTGTCGTTCTCAGCTGCACTCAGTGGACGTGCCTTTAAACTGGGTAGGCATCCTCTGTGCCTTCATAAGTATCACTGGCTCAGGCTGAAAACCTCACCCACATTACGACAATTGCTCCTGTGCCAAAGGAATCTGTAATCTCACTGTAAATCTGTGGTAGTCACTGTTATCAACATAAATATCAGACACAATGCACTCACCTGATTTTGCCTACCACAAACAGATCAAAAGTCATGTCAACAGGACTCTAACCGAACCCACTAAAAGAAACATTTGCAAATGATTTTTACAGATTTCAGGTCACCATTTAACAAGCACATCTCTCTCAAAGCAAGCAACGACCTTCAGGAACTCTGGACTAAGCATCTCTGTGTGTAACCAAATCAGGACATCCTTAATGGCAAATCTTAGATGAGCAGGCCTAGCAACTCTCACTCTGAACACTGTAGCACTCCCCCAAGCCCAATGGAACTTTTCCATCTTTAAGCAAGGCTGGGTCACTAAACATGACAAAAAATTTATCAAAAAAATGTGTTGACACCACCATGGACGAGAGTCTCTTTATCAACAACAAGCCTTTTCAGGGGATGTTATACTTCTCAAAGAATGGTATAAGGACAAAGTTTTGCTGCTCAACTAGAACTGGGTGATAAAACGATAAAGAATTATCACAAAGTAACCTTTACTCAATAGAAACATAAGCCATGGTTGATAGAAAGAACTCATTCCACCCATGTTTTGGCAGAGAACAAATCTGACGAACCAGTCAGGTGGCTGGAACAGAGTTGCAGCCACATCAGGTTAGGCTGACCCACACAGCATGGAGTGTAACAGATGGCAATAGCATTTGGGTTGCAGCAGCTGTGCACACCAGCACCTCAGGAGTGGGAGTAAGATAAAAGAGAAAATGGCAAAAGAAAATGTTAACGAATAGTCCGACAAGAAGCACAGTAGAGTGGACTTCAGATTGTGACAGGTAATCCCACTAATCGTTTCTAGCAGTTCCATCCTTTACAGCACACACATACGGCTTTACAGTCCCAGACCCAAGCAAGTGCTGCACTAATGGTGATTTCTTGTGCCTTTCTTATTTTTATCTTGGAGCATAAACTGACCACAATTAAGTGAATATGTCAATTTTGTTTATGTTCTGAAAGTTGAATTTGTGCTGAGAATACATACAGAGTGTTTTTGTCTATTTGTGGGATTGTTTCCCAACCATTTAAAACAGTTTGGGTCTATACAAAGGAAATTATACAGTATATAGGTAGTTTTTTGAGATATTACTTTGTATTACTATCTACTTTATTTATTTGGAATTGACCAAAGAATTTAGTTATGCATTTTGTTTGTGTTCACCTGTAACACTTGAAGTTTTTGGTCAGAATTAAGATTGTTGTTCATTATATACAGTACATTTATTTTATTTTTCAGTTGGATAATTTTCTACAGTACATTTGTGATGTTTAACGTCTGACACAATATACATAATATTTAAACCAAAATTAACCTTATGATATCTTCTCTTCTCACTTAGGAGTAAAAATGAATTATTAAGCTTGACAGAAATAGTGATTTGATTTATATTACAATATATATCGCTAGACTGATATGAAGAAAATTATTGAGATAAACTTGTTTTTCATATCACCCTGCCCTACCCTCAACATCACCAAAACTAAGGAGGATCATGGTACTCTTCAGGATAACTGGAGAGAGTCATGCACCTATTGGCATAACCGTTCCTAGTTTTGTTACTTTTTTATTGCATTGAGCAGCTTTTGGTTCTTAGACACACCATTCATGGTCTTTCAACACCACATTTCTGGTTAAGAAAGCACAACAGCCCATTCACTTTTTAAAAGTTATTTTTTCTCCAAAGATTCTCACTAAAATTTGTAAATTAACAGTAAGCCAGGTCAAGAGTGGTATGACAATTGCACTGTACCAGAACACAAGACCCTGCAGTGTAGCTGGCACTCTATTGTCACTCATAATGACAAGCCTGAAGAAAGATTTGCTTTTATCTTGAAACCAACACACCCCAATAAAAACAGACTGCCTGTAACAAGTGATTTCACAGTATTAACTGTGGCCCTAGCAGATGATAACTAAGATTCTGTCTCCAGAGGCGACTGCTCTAAGACAACAAGGGAATCTCCTCCTCCTATAAAAAGGAGACACTGGGCAGCTGCATGATGATCAGAGGAACTGTCAAAGTGGCTGGACCTCTTTTTGATTGACAGCGTTTTGGCATCGGAGCATTTCATGTTCAGTCCCATGCAGTTTTTAGGCAAGTGAAGCTGCTGCTTGTAGTCTGCTATTTGCTAGCGATATAGCCCACTATTTTTATTTGTACATATCTTACTATAAATAAAACCAGTGTTCTTGAGTCTGATTCTTCTTTCAGTTTAGTAAAGTTGGTTCATTTATTTCAAACTAGATTGTGGATTTTGGACTAGCCCACCAGGAGTAAGCTATGTGATTTCTTGGTATTTTTTACAGACATGGAGTTGGACAGTGCAATGCCTCAGCAATATAAGCTTATTGTCTTTAGTGGCAGAAATTGGATATACATCAGCAGATGTAGAGAAGAGGTACTCCTGCTTAACACTAGAACCTCTGAAACATACGAAAAAAGTTGCAATCCCGGGCCACCTTAAATTCCTTCGCACCTCTCTGTCAGCATCTTTTGTTTAGCAAATGTGTCGATCAGCACAAGCAGCAAGCAGCCTGGTATCTCATCCTGCCCACATATACTGTATATAGTGATTTGGAACACATGCATTTCATGTGCCCAACCTACCTGGAAAGGGGTCTCTCTTTGAACTGCCTTTCCCAAGGTTTCTTCCATTTTTTCCCTACAAGGGTTTTTTGGGAGATTTTTCTTGTCTTCTTAGAGAGTCAAGGTTGGGGGGCTGTCAAGAGGCAGGGCCTGTTAAAGTCCATTGCTGCACTTCTTGTGTGATTTTCTTCTATACAAAAATAAATTGTATTGTGTTGTATGTATTTTCCGTGTCTACAGCGATCTATGTAAATGTAGGATGAGAGGAAATGTGAGCCAAGAAATGTTGAACACATTCCAAGAAAAGAAACTCTTTTCATGTTATACTATTAATGACAACATTTTGACATGAAGTGTATAATGTGTGAAGACTGAAGTCCAAATATCAAATAAGCACTTTCACAAAAGGTACAAGTAAAACAATACAAGTACACTTTTATTCAAGAATATAACTGAAGAAAAAGAAATCAGGCTAGGGTATGATGCTGACACAACCGCTTGGGTGGTGCAATGGAAAGAACTGCTGGCTCAAAATCAAGAGGTTGCGGGTTTGATTCCGTGACCTTCCTAGATTCACCATTTTGAGTAGTGAGCTGCTCTTATTGTTACTATTATAGAATAAAAACATACATTAGATTTGACTCTGTAACAGCCGGTGTAAATTTATGGTACTTGTAACGGTCAGCATTTTTTTTTAATTCAGTTTTATTCTCTCAGTTATGTTCACGCTCCCCCAATCTGTCACTGCTGTTTTCAAATAAAGACGTGCTATAGCAGAGGTGAACTCAGATGAGGATGAGGGTTCTACAGCAGAGAAAGAGAACAGAAACTCTCCCCGCAAGAAACATCCACTCACATATAAGAACAACGTGGCTGTACCAGGCATAAAGGTGAAAGATGGCACCATTTGGATGCAGCAACTGGTTGGGGATCATCCTGACAGTGAATCTGACCCACATCTGTCCTTCAACGAAACAGCATGGCTTACAGAGCTCGCCAAGGTATTGTGCAAAGTCCAGTTTGTGATTATGTTTTGTGATGGTCTTTATATTAAAAAAAAAAACACATTTAATGTTACTTATATAAAAGCCACCTTGAATGTTGTTCACCTATATTTATTTACTTATCTTCCTACAGAGTAAAGTTACAAGTAGACTGCAGAGCTTCCTGTGTTTGATTGCAATGGCAGCTTCCACCTGCAGTTATAGACACTTCAGTAAGTGAGCAATGGTACCAAGAATGCAGTCAGACTTCTTTTTTGGTCACATACACTGTCAGCATGGCACTTCCAGATCTAAATACTAGCTTGTGTACTGAAGTGTTTATAGCTGCAGGTGGAACAAACTGTCACACTTTAAAAAAAACTGATCTTTTCCTAAATAAGGAGTGGCATTGCACATGTAGTTTGTCAACATGCCTAATACCATAATATGAAAAAAGTTTCTGTTTTAGGTATTTCATCAACATTTCTTGCTATGCATTACCTGTCATCCTACATTTACCCAGATTTTTGTAGACACAGAACACAAATGAAATGCATGTGTTCCAAATAACAATATATTATTCACCCAATACAACTCCTGGCACCTCACACCCAGATTAACAGACATGAGCTGGGAGAACGTTTTGTCTGACTTGAGCTACAGTGATGGGGAGAACAGGTAGCAGGCTGCTTGCGCCGATTGACACATTTGCAAAACAAAAGATGGTATAGGAGAAGTGCAAAGGAATTTAAGGTGGCCCAGGATTACCACCTTTTTCGTAGTCTTCAGGGATTTTAGTGTTAAAACTAGTCAAGATGTACAGCCGCAAAACAATGGGCCAAAACCATTTAAGCAACCTTGCTCTGGTGGCCATTGAGAGGAAACTGATCAAGTCTCTGTAAAAGACTCCTAGTTGGTTTGACAGGGTCACAGACTATTTTCTACAAAAAAAGAAATGAGAGCAGAATGTACAGATAAATAACATGATGCAGTAATTAATTTTATGATGTAGACCTAAAATGTGCATCCCCTGTTATAAAGACCACCTACTGCCACTGTCTTGTGTCTCTGATCTATTATATATTTCTAAAGACTCATATATTTCACCTGTGACAAGAACCCATTATATAAGCACCTGCATGACCAATCAATATATACTGATTCAATGCTACAGACAGTCCTCTGCTCCTATTACTTCACTGCCTACTTATTTACCAATTTTATATGGTATATATTTTAATTCTCTTCAGTGTTTATGGATATTTAGGGTTCTGTCTCAAGCTCACTGTAAATCGTTTCAAGGCATAAATCTAAAAGCACCTTGAGATAAACTCCCAAAAATCAAATGCATTCCCATAATTATCACTCTTTTCAATAAGTGAACTTCCAATACAAACAAAACAGCAGAGTTCTGACCTCATACTTACTATCACAAGTTAGAAAATCCACAAAGAGCGTCCTGAAATGGTGTCTCAATGAAGGCCTTTGTCCAGAAACCCGCAATTTTGTGCCTAAATTTCTGGAGCAGCACTGACGTTGTTGGCTTCAGGCCTGTCATAAAGAATGAAGTCAGACTTTGGTCTCCCAGGGAGCAAGCTCTCACTGGCACAGCACATGGCGCCTTTCTCCTGGACACCGAGTCCTTTTGGTCTGTTCTGTATTCCAACAACCTGTCGATCTCCAATGACGTCTAACCTCTGAAGGCTCAAAGCCAAGAAGGTTGACCAGAGCAACACAAAAACTGTAAAGCTTTAAGTGGCAAAACACAGTAATGGAAAAAAAAATCTAAAACTAAGGACACTATGTTCAAGTAATCCCAGCTTGTAGGCCATCCTGAACAGCAGTACAGAATATCGGAGACTCCTATACAGTACCTCTCAATGACCTGAATGCCTGCAAGCTTAGATAGAAGTGAAAAATGAACCTCAATCCACTTCCATGTACAAAAAAAGCACCATGAGTACTAACATCTCCCATCACCTGGCTTTCTGTTACTCACAGAAACAACTCCACTGCACCAGAATAGAAATGACAAAAATGTTACCCTCACTATGCAATATTCCTTCAGCCAAATTCGTATGCAGCCCTGGAGATGATGAGTGTTATTCAAACTGTGAAGATGCAGAGAATGTAAAAAGCAGGTACTGTCACCAAAGCGCCTTTAGAGGACAGTTCTGGAACACATCTAAACATTTGCCGAAACTAGCAGTGTTTTTCTGAGACACATAAATAGTAGGCATCTGCACCCTCCGTATTTGATATAAAGATATCTTCTTTTTACTGTCACTGGCTGACATGTAAAGGGGTGTCCAAAATAGTACACTAGGCCAATTTCTTACCAATGCCTTTAGATAATTTTATTAGCACAGCTGCTGGTCTAAAAAAAGTTAAAGTCAAGCATATTAATATTTTTCTATAAATTATAAATAACTGTGAGTAATTTCTAATAAAAACGTTTCAAAATTCACTAGCCTATGCATATTAAATGATTTGAGTTAGTTTATTGAGAAGTTTTGTGCAACAGAACCAATGACCAAAAAACACCACTGGGGGTTGCTCTAATTATTGGGAAAAACAATAAATATAGTTTGGACTGGAGCAATTAAGAAGACACCATCAGAGCTCCTATAAGGTAAGCGACACCACTTCATGCCAAGAGTGGGTACAGATGCCAATGCCTTCTCCTGTTTCCTCCTCAGAAACCTACTGAGGTCACTACTGAGCCAACCAACCACATGAAGAGGTTTTTCATTCTCGGACCAGAGAGGACACGAGATGAAGCTCATATTCTGTGCATTATATGAGGCAGATGTTGTAGCTGAGGCTACTCAATTCTTCTGAGTTTCACTCTCACAACTCATATTTTGCTTTTCCTTCAATTAAACAGTGTTTCACTGTGGAGGTGCCCCATCTCTTCCTTTTTGTTTTGTTTCATAGTGTTATGATATATAATTTAAGGTTAGTGTTTTACACCAAAGAAAATAAGACCTAAGAACTCAATGTATGAAATTTACAGACATGCAGCCACACACTTGAAAAACTTCTGTCATATTACAAACCTTGTTAAGTTCCCAACATTGTTCATATGAATTAAATTTCAGACTAAAGATTGTATTACCTGGACTCCTTGAACTTGAACTGTTCTGTTTATTCTCTTTAATGACCAACTGTTTGATCCACAGGGTTGGAGCAGTGATTTCTGGAGAAGAAAAACAAAAACCCTCAAAGTAAGAATGGCTCTTAGAGCTCAGCCTTTTTCACTTGTAGCTAACTACAGTTTGAAAAACAGAATTTGATGTTCTAATTGTCCTTTAGTTTTTGTTAATAAAAATCCAACCTACAGGATTTTTGCTGCATTTTGTACAAAATGGATTTTCACTACTAAAATCTACTAAGCTTTCATTATAGCTATGGAAGAAGATACTACACAAGTAAAACTGTGAACTATACACTCATTATGTTCTAATACGAATGAGAACTTTTGGAAAACTACACAAAATAACACAGCACTTTAAAATACCTAAAATTGGAAACCATCTTAAGGGTTTATCCTGTACCAGCTGTAGGTAATCCACCCACAGAATGCAGGCCTGTACACTACAGCCTGTACTGTGAAGTGCAAAAACGAGCCACCTGTCTGCTGGGCTGAATGGATATTCCGTTAATCTAGCAAGCTTTTCCCAATGTTAGGAATATGGGCTGAAATATCATCACTTAATCATCTTACACGGATCTATCATATGTTATGCACAAAACCAGCCAAATTTTCTGAATCCAAGGAATTACCAATCAATGTCAATATAAAGACATCCTGTTATCAAACTCCTGAAATTTCCTTTTTGAGAAGAAAAACAAAACTTGCACAGTGCTACTGAGAGTGCAAAAAATGGACAAGAATTTCTATCTACCATATATTAACTCCTTTTTCAAGAAGTCTTCACTTCACTCAAAGGAAACTGACAGCAGTACTTTTTCCCTAGAAATGATGGCATAAACATGTTCTGTGATTCAACAGTTTAAACTAATTCTGACTTGAGACTAGACCCCTAATGACAACTTTAGAAGATACTGTAGCAATTAGTTTCTCATAATTATTTGCAGGGAAGAATGGAAACACTCTTTTATCATTATTTACACCTGATATGAATCTGACAACTGAACAGCTTTTAAGAAATGCAAAGTGAGTTACATGGCAAGAATGGACGCAATCCCTTAATCATTTCTTGGCAAATATAAAATTTGAGCTGCATGATGATGCAGTAGTTAGTGCTTCTGCCTAAAGGGTCCTGGGTTGCATTATCTCTGGCTTAGTATCACATTCCAAATACATACACATTAAGTTAATAATGTACTGTATATCAAATTGGTTTTGTGATGGATTGAGGGTCCTGTTCTGCACCCACTGCTTCCACAATAGTCCCTGACTACTGTGAACTACTCCAAGTAGGTTTGAGTTTTTTATTTTTATCCATCCATCCATTCATTTTTTTATTTTTTCTCCAGCCGTCTGGAGTTTTTTTGTTTTTTCTGTCCCCCCGGCTATTGAACCTTATTCTTATTCGATGTTAATTAATGTTGATTTATTTTGTTTTCTTATTGTGTCTTTTATTTTTCTATTCTTTATTATGTAAAGCACTTTGAGCTACTGTTTGTATGAAAATGTGCTATATAAATAAATGTTGTTTTTGGATGTTATGTCATTAGAGCCTCATGGCCACACAAACTCAGCAAAGTCAACAGTTTAAAACATAAAAAATAAAATCTGTTAATATCTGCTGCTTTAAAAATAAGCCTAGTGCTTACATTAATGCCAAACAAATGATAATATATATGTATTTATATGTTTTGAGTGATGAAAAAACCATATTAATGTCCTAAAAATACACAGTGCTTACAGAACAAGAATAATGTGAGCAACCCATTACAAAAGCTAATGACGCTTTAAAAGAATCCATATCAAAAAATAAATAAATAAATAAAAATATCTGAAGTGAGTGTTCATTTTCTGATAAAAAGTGTATCATTAGTATCACACAAAATATCACTAAAAAAATCACTAATACCCAAAAGTGTTTGTTTTAATGTACATATCCTAAAACATCCAGTTTAAAATTAAACTGGCTGTGCTTGGGTTCTAATTTTGCTCAGGTGGTTTGTCGTGTGGTGGGTGAAGCATCACCCTGTACAAGTGCATGCTCCCAACCATGCAGTATAAAATATATACGTACATGCTGTGTTTTTAAATTAGGATCATTAAAAATATAATATTTATAAACATGATTGATCAGAGAGATAAAATGGGGTTTTGTATTTTAATATGTTCTTTTTATCACGGTGCCAGAGAGGGGCAGCGAATAGTGCCAATGGTGAACATGGGCTGAACATACATTACAAGTGAGAATTTCACTATACTCTTTACTTGTGACAGCAATGACCTTAAAAACCTGTAATTGTCTTCTACTACTACTATTACTTTAATTGTACTTTGTCTTCCATAGCTGACTGTTCATCACTTGAATAGACAATGTGTTTTAAACTGGAAAAGGGCTGTTTGAATGTACAGTGTAGAGAGAATGGGCAAAACCTAAAGATTTGAGAACTTGAGAGAAAACAACGTTTTATAAGGTTACGGTTTTATAGAGATATTTTAATAAAAATAAACAAGCCTATTGCAGTCCTGTGGACAAAATCTAACTACTACTGAAAAAAATGAATGGTATTAAGTACAACACTGGTGCTAAAGCAAGACAGTGCAGTTGCAGTGAGTGAATGGCCAATTCATTCCAATTCTTGTTGATTAATGCTGGAGGGAGAACCAAGATATGTTGAAAACTTAGAACTCATGGATCCATTAAGCCTTTTCTTAAATTACATACTCAGTGGTTGTCATTAGCTGAAATGAGAATTCGTGTCATACATGCATTGGGTCACTTGACCGAACTTTCAACTGCTACAGGATACCTAGAAGACAGCAAAGGATATAAGTGGAGTCTTTCTGTTAACAGATGAGGGAAGGAAGACTGCAAACAGTAAAGATATCTGTGTAATTTCTCATCTGTGACCAGAGAATTACAGTAATGAGGACAGAGGAGAAGTGACACATCTGTTATTTGAATTGCAAAGGTGGACACTTAGGTGTATAGTGATTTTATTTATTTACTTATTATTTTTTTATTCATACTACAACCTTTTTAGTCTAACACTAGATCACTGTCCCCAACTCTCCTCTAACTGCCACTCCCCTGTGTTCCACAGTGCTCTGTGAGGTTTAGATAGATAGATAGATAGATAGATAGATAGATAGATAGATAGATAGATAGATAGATAGATAGATAGATAGATAGATAGATAGATAGATACTTTATTAATCCCAAGGGGAAATTCACATAATCCAGCAGCAGTATACTGATACAAAAAACAATATTAAAGAGTAATAAAAATGCATGTAAAAGCAGACAATAACTTTGAATAATGTTAGCATTTACTCCCCTGGGTGAAATTGAAGAGTCACATAGTGTGGGGGAGGAACAATCTCCTCAGTCTGTCAGTGGAGCAGGACAGTGACGGCAGTCTGTCACTGAAGCTACTCCTCTGCCTGGAGATGACACTGTTCAGTGGATGCAGTGAATTTTCCGCGATTGACAGGAGTTTGCTTAGCGCCTGTCGCTTTGCTACAGATATTAAACTGTCGAGCTTCATTCCTACAATAGAGCCTGCCTTCCTGACAAATTTGTCCAGGCGTGGAACGTCCTTCTTCTTTATGCTGCCTCCGCAGCACACCACCACGCAGAAGAGGGCACTCGCCACAACCGTCTGGTAGAACATCTGCAGCATCTTATTGCAGATGTTGGACGCCAACCTTCTAAGGAAGTATAGTCGGCTCTGACCTTTCTTACACAGAGCATCAGTATTGGCAGTCCAGTCCAATTTGTCATTCAGCTGCACTCCCAGGTATTTATAGGTCTGTACCCTCTGCACACAGTCTCCTCTGATGATCACGGAGTCCATGAGGGGCCTGGGCCTCCTAAAATCCACCACCAGTTCCTTGGTCTTGCTGGTGTTCAGGTGTAAGTGGTTTGAGTCGCACCATTTAACAAAGTCTTTGATTAGCTTCCTATACTCCTCCTCCTGCCCACTCCTGATGCAGCCCACAATAGCAGTGTCGTCAGCAAACCTTTGCACGTGGCAGGACTCTGAATCGTATTGGAAGTCTGATGTATATGCTGAACAGGACTGGAGAAAGTACAGTCCCCTGCGGTGCTCCTGTATTGCTGACCAAAATGTCAGACCTGCAGTTCCCGAGACGCACATACTGAGGTCTGTCTGTAAGATAGTCCATGATCCATGCCACCAGGTGTGAATCTACTCCCGTCTCTGTGAGCTTGTCCCTAAGGAGCAGAGGTTGGATGGTGTTGAAGGCGCTAGAGAAGTCCAAAAACATAATTCTTACAGCACCACTGCCTCTGCCCAAGTGGGAGAGGGATTGGTGTAGCATATAGATGATGGCATCCTCCACTCCCACCGTCTCCTGGTATGCGAACTGCAGAGGGTCGAGGGTGTGGCGGACCTGTTGCCTCAGGTGGTGAAGCAGCAGCCGCTCCATGGTCTTCATCACATGTGACGTCAGAGCAACAGGCCGAAAGTAATTCAGCTCAATAGGATGTGATAACTTTGGGATTGGGGCGATACAAGATGTTTTCCAAAGCCCTGGGACTCTCCCCTGTTCCAGTCTCAGGTTGAAGATGTGCTGTAGAGGACTCCCCAGTTCCTGCGCACAGGCCTTCAGCAGTCGTGCCGATACTCCTCAGCTCTCTGCTCATCTGCGCTGCTGTAATTGTGGGTTTATTACGCACACATCATTTTACAGCCGTACAAACTAGCTTGCAAGATGAAACTGTCAGGGAGATGAGATGAGCTCAGTGTTACACAATGCTGAAGTTCTGATGTGTCCTATTTGGTAATGATTCAATATTCTGGCCAGGGTCATCATTCCCAAGCAAGTAACTTTTGCAGTAACCGTAATCGTGCTTGTAAGCAAGCCAAATGTTTCCATGTTTGGAGATTGCATGGCGAAAGTGAAGGTATAAAAATTGAACAACTTCATGGGATTCCAGAAGTTACCTACGGACAGACTGAAGACATGTCTGTGCCTAGGAAAATGCTTTCTCACACTCTTATCAATGACTGCATCATTCTTAGGTCAAGTATAGCTTGCCTTTTCTAAATATATACAGTGGGATGCAAAAGTTTGGGCAACCTTGTTAATAGTCATTATTTTCCTGTATAAATCGTTGGTTGTTACGATAAAAAATGTCAGTTAAATATATCATATAGGAGACACACACAGTGATATTTGAGAAGTGAAATGAAGTTTATTGGATTTACAGAAAGTGTGCAATAATTGTTCAAACAAAATCAGGCAGGTGCATAAATTTGGGCACCACAAAAAGAAATGAAATCAATATTTAGTAGATCCGCCTTTTGCAGAAATTACAGCCTCTAAACGCTTCCTGTAGGTTCCAATGAGAGTCTGGATTGTGGTTGAAGGTATTTTGGACCATTCCTCTTTACAAAACATCTCTAGTTCATTCAGGTTTGATGGCTTCCGAGCATGGACAGCTCTCTTTAATTCACACCACAGATTTTCAATTATATTCAGGTCTGGGGACTGAGATGGCCATTCCAGAACGTTGTACTTGTTCCTCTGCATGAATGCCTTAGTGGATTTTGAGCAGTGTTTCGGGTCGTTGTCTTGTTGAAAGATCCAGCCCCGGCACAGCTTCAGCTTTGTCACTGATTCCTGGACATTGGTCTCCAGAATCTGCTGATACTGAGTGGAATCCATGCGTCCCTCAACTTTGACAAGATTCCCAGTCCCTGCACTGGCCACACAGCATGATGGAACCACCACCATATTTTACTGTAGGTAGCAGGTGTTTTTCTTGGAATGCTGTGTTCTTTTTCCTCCATGCATAACGCCCTTGTTATGCCCAAATAACTCAATTTTAGTTTCATCAGTCCACAGCACCTTATTCCAAAATGAAGCTGGCTTGTCCAAATGTGCTTGAGCATACCTCAAGCGGCTCTGTTTGTGCTGTGGGAGGAGAAAAGGCTTCCTCTGCATCACTCTGCATACAGCATCTCCTTGTGTAAAGTGCGCCGAATGGTTGAATGATGCACAGTGACTCCATCTGCTGCAAGATGATGTTGTAGGTCTTTGGTGCTGGTCTGTGGGTTGACTCTGACTGTTCTCACCATTCGTCGCTTCTGTTTATCCGAAATCTTTCTTGGTCTGCCACTTCGAGCCTTAACTTGAACTGAGCCTGTGGTCTTACATTTCCTCAATATGTTCCTAACTGTGGAAACAGACAGCTTAAATCTCTGGGACAGCTTTCTGTATACTTCCCTAAAACATGATGGTGAACAATCTTTGTCTTCAGGTCATTTGAGAGTTGTTTTGTGACCCCCATGTTGCTACTCTTCAGAGAAAATTAAAGTAGGAGGGAAACTTACAATTGACCCCCTTAAATACTCTTTCTCATTATAGGATTCACCTGTGTATGTAGGTCAGGGGTCACTGAGCTTACCAAGCCAATTTGAGTTCCAATAATTAGTTCTAAAAGTTTTGGAATCAATAAAATGACAATGGTGCCCAAATTTATGCACCTGCCTGATTTTGTTTGAACAATTATTGTACACTTTCTTTAAATTTAATACACTTCATTTCACTTCTCAAATATCACTGTGTGTGTCTCCTATATGATATATTTAACTGACATTTTTATTGTAACAACCAACGATTTATACAGGAAAATAATGACTATTAACAAGGTTGCCCAAACTTTTGCATCCCACTGTATATATACACTGCTCACAAAAATTAAAGGAACACTTTAAAGAAACACATTAGATACATCAGATCTCAATATGAAGTTGGATATCTATACAAATAATGACAGGGCAATGTCTTAGGAACAAAAGGATGCCAAGTCTTTTAATGGAAATAAAAGCTTTCTGCCTACAGAGGGCTCAATTGTGTAGACACCCTAAAATCAGAGTGAAATGAAGATGTGGCAGGCTAGTCCATTTTTTCAAAAACTTAATTTCTGCTACTCAAAATGCTTTTCAGTATCTTGTGTGGCCCCCACAAGCTTGTTTGCATGCTTGACAATGTCGGGGCATGCTCCTAATGAGACGACGGATGGTGTCTTGTGGCATTTCCTCCCAGATCTGTATGAGGGCATCCCTGAGCTGTTGTACAGTCTGAGGAGCAAACTGGCGGCGCCTAATGGACCGAAACATAATGTCCCACAGATGTTCTATTGGGTTTAAGTCAGGGGATCGTGAAGGCCATTCAATTGTTTCAATTCCTTCATTCTCCAGGTACTGCCTGCATACTCTTGCCACATGAGGCCGGGCATTGTCGCGCATTAGGAGAAAACCAGGACCTACTGCACCAGCGTAGGGTCTGACAATGGGTCCAAGGATTTTATCCTGATACCTAATGGCAGTCAAGGTGTCTTTGTCTAGCTTGTAGAAGTCTGTGCGTCCCTCCATGGATATGCCTCCCCAGACCATCACTGACCCACCACCAAACTGGTCATGCCGAATGATGTTACAGACAGCATAACATTCTCAATGGCTTCTGCAGACCCTTCAACGTCTGTCACATGTGCTCAGGGTGAACCTGCTCTCATCTGTGAAAAACACAGGGTGCCATTGGTGGACCTGCCAATTCTGGTATTCTATGGTAAATGCCGATCGAGCTCCACTGCTCTGGGTTGTGAGCACAGGGCCCACTAGAGGATGTTGGGCCCTCAGACCACCCTCAAGAAGTCTGTTTCTGATTGTTTGGTCAGAGACATTCACACCAGTGGCCTGTTGGAGGTCATTTTGTAGAGCTCTGGAAATGCTCATCCTGTTTGTCCTTGTCCAAAGGAGCAGATACCAGTCCTGCTGATGGGTTAAAGACCTTCTATGGTCCTGTCCAGCTCTCCTAGACTAACTGCCTGTCTCCTGGAATCTCCTCCATGCCCTTGAGACAGTGCTGGGAGACACTGCAAACCTTCTGGCAATGACAAGAGAAGTTGGATTTCCTGTAGGGGCCAGGTTTCCCCTCATGCTACCAGTAGTTACACTGACCATAGTGAAATGCAAAACTAGTGAAAAAAACAGTCAGAAAAGATGAGGAGGGAAAAATGTCAGTGGCTTCCACCTGTTAAACCATTCCTGTTTTTGGGTGTCATCTCATTGTTGCCCCTCTAGTGCACCTGTTGTTAATTTCATTAACAGCAAAGCAGCTGAAACTGATTAACAACCCCCTGTGCTACTTAACTGACCAAATCAATATCCCAGAAGTTTCATTGACTTGATGCTATACTCTGATTAAAAAGTGTTCCTTTAATTTTTTTGAGCAGTATATATACATATACAGTATATCTATATGCCTGTGACCTCCATCACCCCTATGTGGCACTAAGAGCATTGAGGTCATCTGGACAACTTCTCCTTGTAGTTCCAAGATCTTAAGTCTAGGGGAGACAGAGCTTTCTCACTTGTTGCTCCTAGGCTTTGGAATCATGTTGCCCAGTTGACACGATACGTCAGTGAGTCCGCCATATTGTGAAAAAGTTCTATTTAAACTAATACAGGCAGATGTGGAAACTGGGTTTTCTGATGAAAAAACAATAAGGTTTAAAATAGTATAGTTTACATATAACAGATTTTGGCGAATCGTTTAAATGCAATTATTTATATCCGTTTATACACTAATAATGGCAATTATTGAGACAAAAAATTGACCAATGTCTGAAAGTTAAAATAGTAAGACTTCAACTGGCAGTCAGGTCTTTCTTTTAACAGTGAAATGATACACTCAATGACAAAAATAAACAATTTTATTTTATATAAATTGGCTTAATAATTTCTGAAAACATTTCACTCATTCCTCTCTTAATCTCTCTCTCTCACACACACAATGTGGTTACTTAAATACATACAGGATAGGATCTAAAATCCTTGACACAGAACTGTCTTACATAGCTTTTTCCGTGTGTTGCCAGTGTAATTTGAGAGTATTCAGGCAATATGGTGCAACCTTTGTGGAAGACAGACACAACTAAAGACTTGAGCATAAAATGATGGTTGTCAGTTTCAAACTGTGTTTCCTCAATGTGTTCCTTGAGAAAAAAAACATCCTCTGAACAAATCTCAGCCCGAACAAACTGATTGATTAAAGATACACTGACAGCTTGCCCTAATGTTGACTCTCGGATAACACGCACAGCTCCTATGACCACCTTGACTGTACCCTCAGAAGGAATCATCAAACCTACTTTGTTTTTTAATGTGAGCAAGTGGTAGCTTTGATCATATGATGCCGGTACAGCATCTGTTACCAAACTAGCATTATTTTTTTTTCCTTTCGTTATATTTTTGAATAAAAGCGCACATGTTTATTTAATATTTGGACCAAAATCTTCACACATTATACACTTCAAGTCATTATTAGTATAACAGAAAAAGTTTCTATTTTAGGTATTTCTTGCTTCACATTTCCTATCATCCTACATTTACCCAGATTGTTGTAGACACGGAACACAGATAATACGTATTGTGGCAGGAGGCTGGGGGCCAGACCCAGCCAGGACGCCTGGAAGAACCAGGAGGCATTCGATACATCCCCCGGGTCACGAGGGGGCAACCGCCCTGGGTAGCAAGGGAACCACGGGGAAGCAGCAGGGAGGCTCAAACCCATGGATACCGCCACGGGGCACCCCAAGCCTCATAAAGCCCGGGAGATTGACACTTCTGCCACACCTGGGAAGGTGGAGGAAGGACCTTCCAGGGACACCAGGAGTGCTTCCGGGTGCTCATGCGGCACTTCCGCCACACCAGAAAGTGCCGGCGGAAATCCATCAAGGGGCACCTGGAGCATATCCGGGGCAACATAAAAGCGGACACCTTCCAACAGTTGGGGAGCTGGTGTCGGGAGAAAGGAGACAAGGCTTGAGAGAGTGGAAATAAGGCGGCCCGAAGATGAGCATTGGGAGACTTGGCAAGAAAGGTGATTGGTGCTGTAAGCACAGTGTGTGATGCGGGACTGTTTATGGACTTGACATTTGTAAATAGTTTAATAAATCGTGTGTGGTGGATCTAAGAAGATGTCTGTCTGTGTGTGGTCAGGCTGTCTATCACAGTATGTATTACAAATAATTATATATTATTTACCCTATACAATAGTCTACCTTATACAACTCCAGGCACCTCACACCCAGATAAACACACTTGAGCAGGGAGTATTTTTTGCGCGAGTTGAGCTGCGGAAGTGTTGGGGGGATAGCAGGCTGCCTGCTGCATATGCCGATTGACACATTTCCAAAACAAAACACGCTGATGAGGAGAGGTGCGAAGGAATTTAAGGTGGGCCAGGATTATGAGTTTTTTCTTAGGCCTGAGAGATTCTAGTGTTAAACCAAAATTAAACAGAAGCAAGTATAATCTTCCGCTAGTGTTACTGATATTTTCCATCACTTCTGTACCACATATATATACATACACACACACAAAGACCCTGTTGGATACACTCCCATTTGTCCCTCGCTCTCTTGCTGCCCATCTGTTTCAAGTTCAATGATGATAGATAGATAGATAGATAGATAGATAGATAGATAGATAGATAGATAGATAGATAGATAGATAGATAGATAGATAGATAGATACTTTATTAATCCCAAGGAAATTCACAATTCACAATGAGCAAACTGGATTAAATTTAATTCTAGAATTACTTCTGAGCAGGGCCAGTCCTTTATAGTTACAGCACACCAGACAAGAGCCCTCACTAGTGAACCCTGGTATTTCTGCACACTGTGCTCCCGGATGTTTTAAAAGACTGAAATTTCTTCCCTCAAAACAGTGTGCAGTCCCTCAACTGTAAGCAGTGTACCTTTTGTCCCAGCTAGGAACAACCAGTTGTCATTGGTCAGTGGTATTAATAGTAATAAATGAACATAAGAATACATTTTGTGAAAGCTCCTCCAAAGCTTGCCAATTCTATTCACCTAATTTCTCCAAATAACACTGATTCTAGGTTTTGAAGGCCTCCCAAGACCTACTTGCTGCAACACTAATTGGTCACTTACTCCATGTATACAGTATATGGTCCCTGTGTAAAGAAAAATATTATAACATTGCTGTAAAATCTCTCATGAGTTTCAATAATAAGGACTGGTATCCACTGTACTAATTAATTCATTTAGTAATTTTAAACTATCCAACCATATCACATCTTAATCTTTGTCTGATTACATTGCAATAGTCCTAAAAATATTGTCATTGGTACTGAATATTTGGTAAAATTCAAACTTACATGTCCAGACAACAAGCAATACATTGCCACTCGCTGGCATGTTGATAAACAAGAATGTAATGGGGAAACAGACAGCAGAGAAAATCAATTCTCCAAATGCACTTGACAGCCTAAGGCCTTGTTCACACGGGCGCTAAGTTTTTGGATAAACGAACTTGCTCTGAACGTCCTAGACGTTTATGTTGCATTTTGTGGTGGCGATCGATTGACTTCTACACCGGCGTTCGTTTGTCTCTGTCTAACGCCAGCCTGCAGCCCAAATTGTAGTGTGTGTGTTAAACTGTGGAGGCAGTGTCGGGAACTGGATATGAAAGCCCTTGTCATTTTATTTGAGGTGCCTCCTTTCAATATGGACCATTTTGCTATGTTAGATATTAATCTTCTTGTTTTAAAAATACTCGTATCTGGCGCGAGGAGAAAAAATTGCCGCTGCTACTGGGTTCATCCTCTGACTGCACAACGTCGGGTTAAAGGAAGTTTTTTTGTGCTTTATGAAGAAATGCGAAAATTTCCGCAAGTTTTTTAATTACTGTCGGATGTCGGTTACCACTTTTGATTGTCTGCTGCAGCTGGTGCAATGCCACATTGCACGCCCATCAACCAATATGCGACTTGGTGTTAGCCCCGAAGAGACTACTTGTCACTTTGAGGTAAGGAAAGTAGTCGAGTGTGCGCTTACACCGGTGTTATGCACTGAAATGCCCCATAATCGTTATCAAATATTATATTAGAACATAAATTAATAGGTTCATGGTTTACAAATTACATGAGACAATAAAATAAAATAAGCAATATGAAAATATATATGTTGTATATGAAAACATAAAAATATTAATATCATGGGATATATCCGGTCCTCCGAAGCGTAAAATAAACGCGCAGAAAATGAACTAGAAGCGGTTTCCTTGCGTTCGTTGAGTTTTGAACGCCAAGAAAAAGCTGCATGCAACGTTTTTGATGCCGTATAAACGCGCTGCGGACAAACGCACGTCACCAAAGCCCGTGTGAACACTCTCATTGACTCCTACGTAGAAAACACTCGGCGCTTGATCCGCGCTCACCGGACGCTACGAACGCAAAAACGCCAATTTTAACGCCCGTGTGATAAATGAACTCATCAGGTTTTTAAATTAGCACGGTTTGGAAAGTTTTCAGTGAACTGCTAACATCCCCCTATCACCTAACCTTCTCTTTTTCTTTCTCTCTCAGGGGAACAGGCAACACTAACATATGCTGAGTTACCTGTCCTCTGACATCACCAAGATGATGAACTACCTGCTATGCTCTACTGTCCCAAAAAAACCCACCTAACATTGCATGTTCTCACATGCTGATGTTCTTTGAGGTATTGCCTCTAGTGAACCACACACAGTGAGAGGATACAATGCCTCCTAAGGGTAGCCCAGATGATTGAGTTACCCTTTCCTAGTCTGCAGCAACACAAACTCTTGGGTAGGTTGCTTTGCTATGAGTTTAGCAAAATTGTGGAAATTTTTGAGAACTTCACAAAACTCAAAAATGCATTGAAATCAACAAAGGAGGAGGAGCTGAACTAGTTTTGAGTGCTTTGTAATTGTGCAATAGTCTTTGAAGTGTTCGAGGGATAGGGAAGGGTCTGCCAACTATACTGCATCAATTATTACAACCAAAAATGTGAACTGAGCTGTGAGGCAGCAGTGCTAACCAGGGCTGTGGAGTTGGTACTCTGACTACTCAATGGTACCACCAACTCTGATTCCTCCATTTGTAATTACACAAACATATTTACTAAGTTGACTGAAAACACAAATAAAAGATTCAAAGCATTTTATTACTGCCACCGTGAATTATCAGGTTACTTTTTAGCACCCTTGCATGCTAAAATTTGGGTTTAAAGGCCATAGTGATACTGTTGTGGCTTTTTTATATTATCTATTCATTACTACCTATAAATTTAAAAAAGAGGCTATACTGTATTTTTACTAGAAGAAAAAAAAAATGTTTCATTAAATTAGTACATTCAATGAATTTGGAAATTTTTACACATATTACAATGTACATTTAGTAGGAGCCTGTACATTTTTACTAACTCCATCTCCTCTAAACCCAATAATTGCTTACGACTCTGACTCCACAGTACTGGTGCTAACTAGTACATCTCTGTGCCAAAAAACACAGAACAATTATAACAAACAAAACACACTGAACTGTTGCTAACTTTTAATAAGTAAAAAGAAAACAGACATTAAAAGAGATAAAAATTGAACTGTAATCAAAAGGATTTTCACCAAGACCGTATCCACTGCCCATATGTGTTTTATGCCTAACCTTTAAAGAAAATAAGCAGAAACCAAGCTGGCCCTTGGTGTTCACTGGTGTACATTTGTTCACTATATTATACTTGAGTCTTTTTTTAAATTCTATTTACACTGCTTATTTGCCTCATGGGTGGCCAGCACAATTTTACAGCTTTAATTTTGAAATTGGCTCTCAGTTGATTTAAAATGATCTCATTATCCGACAAGTTGAAAGTCTTTAACATACAAGTGTTTCCACATTTTATTTGTGGTTCACTATAAGCAAAATACTTTACATTCCTGTAAAACAATTGAAACTTTTCAGTGAAGTGATAAACTTTGATGTTAGCATGGACTGAAAGATCTGATGAAACTTTGAACTCTGTCTCTGACCAATTAAATTCTCAAAGTCATTTTATTTTTTCCAGCAGAAACAGATTATAGTGTATTTTGAGAAGTAGCTATTTTTGTGCTATAAATCAAATCACTTGGCCTTTCTGTTATAATTTTCATACACAGTAACTACAATCACAGCAAATCAAAGAATTCATGAATATTCTAAAAGGGCTGAAGCAGTACAAGAAGGTCATGATGCAAATGACACCAAAGAGGGAAAGGCAAGGCCAAGGTACAAGATTAAACATTGTAATGTAAGTTGCAGAAAACAAAAGAAAGAAAAGATAACGCTTCACACTGGATATATTTGTCATAAAAAGGTGCTATATGGATGTGCTAAAGAGTGGGCAGGATAAAAAAGGATAGATTATCTTTTATCAAGTGAAACTTTAAACACTGCACCACTTAATTCAAAGTATTTAAGAACAAACATATTTTGCAGTAGAACACACCATAGATTGTGAATTAAAGGCTACAATATTCCATTCTTTGATTGGAAATGATGTCTCTTCATTAATTCTTTCGTTGCAACTCTTGCAAACAATTGTCTATGGTTCTTATAATAGTGATTTGAAGTAAAGAGTGACCTACTGGTACATTAATAGTAGCAGTAGTATTATTGTCACAAGAACAGAGTACAGTGAAATTCTTAAATCAACATTCAACCAGCAATCAGCAGTTCTGCTGCATGGCACTTAACTCCCATTTTCTATATACAGTGGTGTGAAAAACTATTTGCCCCCTTCCTGAATTCTTTTGCATGTTTGTCACACAAAATGTTTCTGATCATCAAACACATTTAACCATTAGTCAAATATAACACAAGTAAACACAAAATGCAGTTTTTAAATGATGGTTTTTATTATTTAGGGCAATTACTTTTTCACACAGGGCCATGTAGGTTTGGATTTTTTTTCTCCCTAAATAATAAAAAACATCATTTAAAAACTGCATTTTGTGTTTACTTGTGTTATATTTGACTAATGGTTAAATGTGTTTGATGATCAGAAACATTTTGTGTGACAAACATGCAAAAGAATAAGAAATCAGGAAGGGGGCAAATAGTTTTTCACACCACTGTAGGTGTCTGCATGTTCTCCCACGTGTGTGGTTTCCCTTCAATGTCCATGCAATTGCTACTAGAATGACTAGTAACTCAAATCTGGCTTTTGTTCTTGCACTGTGTTACTAAATTTCTGTTGTTTTACAGTAATGAAATCTCACATAAACTCCAAAAGGAAAGCTATGAATTACATTTATTTAAACAATAAACGGGACTGAAAGTATGCATATCAATAACAGAGAAGAGGAAAACCAAAATAAATACTTGGAGCAGAAAGACTTTAGATTGTAAATGAGTTTGCCATAAATCGCAAATGTTAACGTGTGAAACTAGAAACTTGTCCACAAGTACAGAGTTAGTTCTATATAGTTGCAAGGCTGTCTTAACTCATGGGCACACTGGGCAGTTGTGTGGGACTTGCTGAGTGGTTGTGCAGGTAGGGGCCCCAGTGTGCTGCTTTGCCCGGGGGCCTATAATGCTGTTAAGACAGCCCTGATGGTTACATGGATGATATTATGTGACATCACTTCCAGGACACATTCCCTGACAACCAGCCATCACTTGTGACAAAAGCAAAATGACCATCATATAAAAAATCCAAAATAAATTTCCATAAAGCTAAAACAACAATTGATAACAAAAGAAACCAAATATTTTAAATCCCCATATTAGAAAACATAGCTAGACCTTAACTAAATAAAAAACTATTCTGAAACCTGGAAAAAATTATCCTGAAAATCCTAACAATAATGAAGTAAAAAGAATCATAACCAGGAAATCTGTATTATGCAAAAGACAAAAACTAATTCTTTACAGAATCTACAATCTTGGACAAATAGGAATTACTGTGGCAACTGCACCAAAAAATGGTGGCAACCATGGAAAACAAGAATGCTGTTGGAAAAAAGCACAGAAAATTTCTGCCTATTGGAAAACAAAACCAAAGTCAAAGACTAATATTAAAAATGCATCCAGCAACCCAAAAAAACTTTCTAAGCCTCTAAACCACCAGGGAAATAAATAAAAATGATCAATTTAACACATTCATATTTGGTACACTCTTTTTTTTACACTTCTATTGTGTTGTATTTTTTCTGGCCTCAGAATATTTTGCCTGCTTGTTTAGAAGACCTGGATTGTGGTTTGTCTCCCATCATATCTTGGTGTTACTGACAAGTACCCGTTCGCCCATATTCGTTATCTACAGTTCCTTGTAGAAATGTATTTACAGTGAATAAAACTGTCCTTAACAAAGCGGTACACAACATCCTCAACTCCAGAACACTAAGAGCATGTTTTGCATTTACTAAAATTACATTTGTAATTTGGAACAATTCATGAAATTCCTGGCATTCTTTTTGCTTTTTCAAATTTGTTATTTTGTGATGTCACTGTGTCAGCACTTTCTAGACAGTTTTTCCTTATAGATGCTGCCAACTCTGTGCATTTTTGCATTGATGTGGCGCTATTGTTGGCAAAGATGTCTGTTGTCAACCTCATGACTTATCATACCTCACAACCCGTGATGTTACCACATTGCTATCACAGAAGGTGGTGGTACATTCAGTTCAATATCTAACATTTAAATCTGCTTACTAAACGTATTGTGGATTCTAGTTTTGAACATCTTACCTGTATTCTATGAACTATGAACTTGCGCTATTCCTTAACATCATCTGCCATGTTCTAGTTTTCTCTTCTATCAACAAATATTTCTACATACTGTAACTGTTCACAACAAATACAAACGTTTGATTACAGATCTGCTCACTAACTCTGCCAAGTCTGCACATTCCTCCCATGTGTTTTAGGAGTTTTTGTTCTGGTTAAGCCCAGATTCCAAAAATGTGTGCATTACATTGAATGACTATCCCACATACTGTACATCTGAAATGTGACAAAGAGCCTTAATACCAGAAGAAATCCCAACTAGAGTCCACAGAGACAGCGGAACAGGGATATAAACCTAGATCCTAGAGTTGTGAGAGGGCAGCACTAGCCAGAACATAATCGGTTTACCTAATTAAACTTGTACTGACTACACATCTTCTACTGTTAAATTCTGCTTACCTTCTCCATCAAAAATAAGTGGTGTCTCCATGGTAGGTGTTGGTTTTGATCCATCATCTGGATTGAGAGTCAAAAAGAAACGAAAAGAAACTACCATTATTGAGGTTAATACAATCTACTCTACAGCACTTTTGAATGAATGGGATTTGCACATGGCCCGGCCATAGAGAAAGGAAGAGATGAGACAGACAGACAGACAGACAAATAGATGCAAAAACAAAACAAAAATATAGCAAGTAAAATCATTGCTTTGAACATTTTTTTAGTATACACTGGTGATTACTGCTAGTTTTGTTGTCATTTATGTTCACATATAATTGTTCTGAGAGTTTCTATTATTGGACTGTCCCCTTATATACTGTGTCCTAAACACTCCCATCTTTTGTCGTGTCAGGCCATCAGTTTCCTTTTTTTTTCTTTATTCTTTTCTTTGAACATTAATTTAAGATGGGGACTTGGTGGTTGAAGAGACAAAAAAAAAAAATACATCAAGCTTCAGAAATTAGGTTTCCACACAGATTTCTAGACTGCATCACTTTTTGGTCTAATATAGGTGTGTCTAACTCAGATCATGGAGGGTCAAAGTGGGCCAAACAATAATGAGAATCAAACAGAGTCAACAAGTGGCCAGCTCACTTCATCCCTATTGAACCTGTGTGTCCACTATACAATATCTGTTTAAACAAAACATTTGAAAAGGAAAGTGCGAATGCCCGAGAAAAACTGAAAATCAACAGCTTATAAAAAATCTGGTGCTGCAGAATGAAAGCACAAAGAAGTCACAGAATCAAATAATATGCTTCCTGAACAGAACAGAAATGCCTTTTATTTAAGAAATTACTTGTATGGAAAATGACAGCCCTCCAGGAACTAAGTTTCAGACCCCTGAGTTAGTTGGTCATCATTTGGCCCCTGGTACATCCCTTTCGCTTTTTTGGCTGCTGGTTAAGGATAAACAAACAAAGCATTCTGAGTTTTAAAAAACAAGTCAACCAAAACAAAGGCAAATGTATTGTCATCCTTAAACAGCAGTAACTGGTAAGTGGCCAGGATGAAACTCTGCGGAATCAGAGTTTGGCACCCCTGGTCTATTGGGGTTTAACAGTTATACTTTAGTAGCTAGGTATTTAAAGGCAGAGGGTGAATAAGGAGAAGGATCAACCAAAATCCTGCCATAGTAACTAACATGTTATTTTACAAAAAGAGCTATTTAACTTACGCTTTAAAACAGTCAGAGTCCACTCCCAATCCTAATGCTGACCATTTGTAATTGTTGCACAGATTAAAACTTTTCCAAACTGTTAACAACCTCACTTTCCATTTGTTGCATTTAAAGAAATTGCCCACTGTGACATCACAACAATTCACAAACGGCACATGTTTAGAAAGACCGTCACAGGTAAAGGATGTCCAAGATACAAACTTTTTTTTAATATACACTGTATTTCACCAGTATAACAAAAAAGGAAGCAAAGGTGATCCATGTCCAGATCCTCACAATATCTGGGAAAGAAGCAGTAGCAACTGGCATCTGGTAGAAAATTACGGCCCTAGAATCCAGAACTACACCTCACCAAGTCCACTTAAACTTACCACTGGCCCATGTACTATCTTTCCACACGTATACATATGAAGCATTTCACATGTCTGAAAGAGCATTACTAAGAGTACAGCTTCCAAAGTTTGATACCTCAGTTGTATTTTTAGTAAAGCTCTTTTAATGTCAGCATGTTCGACTTGTTTAAATATTTTTAGATGTATAGATAGCTGGTACTTTACTGATGACCAAATGCTAATTGACTAAATAAAGTTAAAATTTAATGTATAGCCATAGGTTTCAACTTTATATTTATTAATGAATACAGAGAAGGGTTTGTCCTATTTTTCTGAAACAACAGTCTTGCTGGATCAAAGTTTACAGTTGCTCTAAATTGTCTAAATTCTCCTACATAGACCATTTAGATTATTTAAAGAAAGGAAAGACATTTATTATAATGTTTACTCCATTAATTATATCCAAACAACAGACAACAGTAAATGCTTAAGGGGAGCAATGACTTCACTGTCATATTTTACAACTAGTAACGGTGCACTGCACAATGACGTGCAGTGAATACACTTGACTTGAGCATTCTCAGTTTTCATCCTCTTTCTTTCTTTGTATGTTTAGCATTCATTTGCTCAGAGATTGATGCGCTTGCTGCTTCCTGAGCAGCTCTTCTTTTCTCCACCCTAGTGGCCCACTTCTTCTCTTCTTCCGTCAGCATCTTTTTGCGTTAAAATTGATGAAGTCAGCGTTTGTGTTGCAATTACTTACGACATTTTCCTTAATTTTACACTTAAGTTGGCACTTAAGTCTTCAATCTGCCTCAAGAATAATTCAAGATATGAAGAGGTAGGGGAAGATGGTAGAGATTAGAACGACACCCGTACACATGCGCCACACAGCCACCCTGCTTCTTAATTCTACAATAAAATAAATAAAAATAAAAAGAGGAATAACTTTGGAAGTCAATCACCACCCCGAAAGCGGATAGCAGACATCACGTAGCATATGTGGACAGCCACGGTAACGTATTATATACAAAGATCTGCCCATTTCTTAGAAATATGTTTTAGTGAGCAGATAAGTTAAAGTTGTTGTCAAGTAACTGCTGTCCTTCAGCATTCAACACTGACTGCACCCTTGTCTGTACTGCTCATTGCTAATCATTACGGTACAGACTATACAGTAAAAGATACTGTTGTGGCAGACATGGTATCCAAAGAGTATCTGCTGGATGGCAGAAAAGATAAAATCCAACAGCTTTTTTATTTTTTTTAATTACCAGGCAAAAGAATACTGACAACCATAATATGATAGAAAGGAGATGTGCATGTGTTCAAGAAACTGCACTCTGAGTCGATGTTTGTAACTCAGAGAATCTAGTGTGAAAGACTGGAGAACTCACCCATAAGCAAAGCATTAAAAAAAAAAACTAAATTAGCTAGAAAACATGCTGTTATACCAAAACTAAGACACCGAAACCTTAAAGTGGAAGTGGAATACTATGAGTTGAAAACATAAAGTACAAAACGAGTGCAAAGACAGAAGTTGTTTGAGGAATGGATCTTGGACGCACCACAAAACACACATCAGGTTATATAGTGAAGCGTCCTTGACATTGCACATGGTGCCCTATGGGAGACAGTGCACTGAATTCGAGCATCACACTCACAAAACACAGAAGCTTGTGCTTTGACTCTTGTCTGTTCTCTGGCTTTATTTCTTACCTAGTGTCTTTTAAGTATCTCTACCACCATCAGTAGACAAACATTGTTAAAGATGGCTTTAAAGATTATGACACATTAGTTCACATTATAATCTCATAGATGTTCTGGGTTCATAAAATACCATAATCTTAAGGGAATGAGAAAGAACATGTCTAGAATGCTTTAAATTGCATGAAATATATTTAGATGACATAACTACCAAGACTCCTACGATCAAAGCAGCTTGAAAAACAAATGGAAGGATGGACTGTGTTTTTCATGGCATTTTCATATGATCTGATTATCCCATTGTACCACTAAAGCTTGTCTAAACCACAGAACTTTTCCAGTGATTTTTAGCCTTTGCTTTCATTTACATAGCCTTAGAGTTGTGGATAGTTGCACAGTGTTGACCACTAGTCATGTAGTGTAACATCCCACCAACTCGATGTTAGCACAATGCAACTTGCCATGATAACATCTTAATCTTGTCTTCAATGCTTTGACAATCTCCACTTTGACAGACTAATGTTCATGCTTTGTACTTCTTATTAAAGAATGTGCCAGAGTAGAAAGGTTTATTGAGATGCTCTTTCCTTGTGCTAACCAGTTATTACCTTTTATAGGACGCATGTGGGATAGTGACCTTATTCTAACCCCAGGTGTTAGTGTACACAAAGCCTAATTAAAAGTAAATATTTAAACCTAAAATGACAACTTACACAAAAAATTATTTAGCATTTTCTTTACTGCTTGTTCTGATGAGAACCATGTAATTCATTATTCAGTGACTAAACTGTTAAATAAGCACAGATTAGCCTTTACCATAAAAAAACTTTTTTCATTAGGAATCACACTGGCACAGTGGTAGCACTTCTGCCTCGCAGTAAAGAGACCGGGGTTTACGTCCATAGTGTTCCCTGTGTGGAGCTGGCATGTTCTCTTCATTTCAATGTTGATTTCCTTTAGGTGCTTCAGTTTCCTCCCTCAGTCCAAAGACATACAGGGTAAGTAAGTTGATGTTGCTAAGCAGGCCCTGATGAGTGAGTGAGTGAGTGAGTGAGTGTACTGTATGTGTGTTCACCCTGCGATAGACTGGCACCATATCTAGAAAAGGTTTCTACCTTGCGCCATGTGACCACTGGCTGCTGCCCCTGACTCTGCTCAGAATAAGCAGGTTAGAAAGATAGGTGGATGAATAACTTAATTAGTTTATGTATTCAGATACTTATATATTAATGAATGAATGAAGTAATTAACTAATTATACACCAAATAGCATATATCCAGTTATTTTATAAACAAAATTATACTGTAGTAGCAGGGAGCAACCAGCATTGACCAGAAGGCAAGAACAAATCCTGGATCAAGACACCACACTATCCCAGAAAGCAAAAAGGTAATAATACTCATAATAAATGCATTTTGATTAAAATTTTTCTAAGTAATTTAGGAGTAACAACCACTGATTTTCAGTTTGTCATCAGGCTCATTCATGTGCCTAACATCCACAAAAATTCCATTTGTTAGATAACATAGCACACATAGTTTTGGGATAAGAAAATATACTAACCATCCAACAGAAAAACCCCTAATAATAAAAACATTTCTAAGAAAGTCTGAACTGGTAGGAGTCAGGGTGAGAACAACATTTTAAATTGGAATTTTAAATCAGTTAATGTAAAAGACTAAATCAGCCCGCATTATTTAATTCCTACTTTATTGTGTCAACAATAATTCAAACTATTTTTCTTGCAAATACTTCACCCAATATGTTTGTATATCTTAGGTTTTTAATGCCATGTGGCAGCCAGGATCATTTTCCATATACTCTAAAGAAGTTATAGTAGGTCAAAGACTATACGTACTGGGTCTGAATAAAGAAAAAGAACCACTTAGGGGTAAAAAAAAAAAGAGAGAGAGAAATGAAACCTTCCATCACATTATCTACCAGCAAGCTCTAAAATGCTGGGAGCTCAACTGAGGAAGCCAGCTGGAGATGACCGTGAATCACATCCATTCAGACTTTCCTTTTCTACTCAGGTTTCCTGATTGACAAGGTGCCTCCTGAACAGGGGTTAAAGAAGAACTGAAATAAAAAGCAACAGAGGTGGGGGAAGCCACTGTTCAGCTTTGGCTTTTATTATTTTATTTTAAAAAAAGAAAAGAAAAAAGAAAACAAAACAAGAAAAAAATAAAGCGTTGTTGTGCTTCTGCATATAAGATGGAGTGTCAAAGAACTGGCAGTCCATTCAGGAGTTAATTGTCCTGAGCGGACAATGACTGCATTCTGTAGCCAGACAAAGGACTTCCTCTACTGTGATGTGCACAATGCCATTCTGCTCTTCAGTTTCAAGAGTACATCAAGTGCATCTCCCATATAGTCCAGTGAGGCAGGGGTGACTGCCTGGGAGAAACAAAGTAAGCTACAAAATTAAATATATTTGAGTCCAAGCAGTCCAGTGTAAAGCATACAGTTTCACTTTCAGTGCTATTCACAGAATTCTAATTTGTTTAATTTCTTTATGCAAAGACCTACCAATGTTTAGATGTTATATCTACAGTGAACTTATCTTTTTACATCCTTGCTGCCAAGTATTTTGTCCTCAAAAGAAGTTCTATATATTTAGTGGCTGGATAGCTTAACATGGACCATGCTTCCATTGTAGAAGACCACCAGATCCAAGCACACTTTTGAAAAACTCAAAAGCAAAGATTTACGTATCCATTTTCGGAATCTGCTTATTCTTTAGTTTTTTCCAGCAGTATCAACCAAAAAAATATGTACAAACTAGTTAATCACAGAGCTTACTGAATGAACCTAGAGTACAACTGCTGTAATATAGGAAATACAAGAGAACTTACAGAAAGTCGATAAAAATATGCCTTTGAAATTCAATGCAGTCAACAATGTAATCGCAACTTCCATCCACAAAATATCCGAATGTAAGGCTGCAGGAGGACAGAACAAATTGCAGCTCTGGAAGAAGCATCAATTAAAGCCAACAACAACAGTAAATCTTCCTTCTACTTTATAGCTTGGCTTCGTCTGGATAGGTGCACTGAGGAGCAACTAGAACACATGGAATCAAAAATGGCATCTCATTTGCCTCTAAAAAATCCTTTTAGAAGATGTATGATATAGCAGAATTAATTAATAATTGTGATTACAGCAGAAAACAACACTGTGAGTACTGCTGTGACTTCATTTTAGTAGTCTTGCTTGTTAAAGTTTCACATCTTAATTGTATATTTCAGGTTTTTTTTCATTTATTTATTAATTTTATTGCAATCAATACATAGCAATCAAGTTTTTACAAAAAAAAAAAAAAAGAATTATGTTAAGAACAGATCGATCTCCACCCCTGTATATTTCAGTTTTAAACAGCTGCATTCAGTGTTTTAAAGGCTCCTTATTAGCAATAAGATGCAAATTACAAAGAAGCCAACAGTTCTCCCTCTAAGCTGTTCCCATCTGCACCTGGGTGGATTCATCATGCACTATTTGGTTTAATAAAAGGAAGAGGACTAACAATCACTCACCTGTTTTAGGCTTAAGATCATTTGGATGATGGAAAGGAAAAAAAAACTACGCTGTAAGAACCTAACATTGCAGACTAACAAGCTGTAAAACTAAATAAGATCTGAAACCAGCAAGGATAGCGCTGCTGCCTCGCAGTTAGGAGACCTGGGTTCGCTTCCCAGGTCCTCCCTGCATAGAGTTTGCATGTTCTCCATATGTCTGCGTAGGTTTCCTCCCAGAGTCCAAAGACATGCAGGTTAGGTGCTTTGGCGATCAAAAATTGGCCCTAGTATGTGCTTGGTGTGTGGGTGTGTGTGCCCTGTAATGGGCTGGCACCCTGCCCATAATTTGTTCCTGCCTTGCGCCCTGTGTTGGCTGGGATTGGCTCCAGAAGACCCCCGTGACCCTGTGTTTGGATTCAGCGGGTTAAAAAATGGATGGATGGATGGAACCAGCAAGGATTGGTTTCTAATTAAGCAATTGGGTTAGAACAAAAACCTGTAGCCACAGTGGCCCTCCAGGACTGATGTCGCCCACCCCTGTGTAGCTTCTTAGTTCCAGACTTCTGGGGTCAAATCCTAGCACTGGTCACAGTCTTTGTAACTTTCATCTTCCCTCTTCATACAATAATGGCAGGAACTCTAAATGAGAGTGCATCAGTTTGATTTGTGATTCTGAACTACCTCAGTATTAGTAAGGGTAAGCTACTTTCTGCTCCCAGCAAGATAGAATAGGGTTCCAAAAACAAATAGCTGAACACAGAATGTGTGCCTACTTTCTGACAACACACAAAATTGCTCCATCATTATTTAAAATCTAAAACTATACTAAAAGACATATTTGGAAATTTCATGTAGTAGTTAGCAATAAAAGTTATGATCTGTGTTGCATTCAATGTTTATTTCAGCAAGGGTGAAATATACAAGAATATGCAATTTTAATACTTTTAACCTTGAAAAGGCAATATGGGGTAAGCAAACAGATACAAAAGACCTCTACAGTTGCGATATCTGCAACATCTCAGACAAAAGAAAATCTATATAGCTGCCAGTTTATCCTAAGTGTGGCCTTATTTTACATGATTTTATTTTGTTTCTTCTTTCTTTTTTAATTTCACAAGCTTCTAAATGAAGCAAACCTTCTGACAACTCAGCATGTTGATATAAAATATTGGCTTTGGTAGACTATCTAATTAAATGTAGGGGTGAAACGTGAAATATGGTCCTAAAGCAATTAAGTGCAGGTTTTGACAAGACTCTTGCATAACTGGGCAAAATTCCTTTTTCTGTTAACTCTCTCCCTAAAGACAATCAGCATTTCTTGGACCTGAATTAAAGAACACAGAATGTTCTTGGAGACCTAAAATATGTGAAAGCACAACAAAGCTTTGGAAAGTTTTTTTTTTTCTTTAGTAGCCGACTACTTAATCTCATTAATTTTCCTCTATTTTGCCAAGTTTTCATTTGAATCCAAGCAATAATAAAATAAAAATGTTAATGTAAAAAAAACCCACCACCACTACCAGAATGTCCACAGTCAATTGCCCTATGAAGCTTTATGATGCGATTCTTTCAGTTTGTGTGACACACTTTCTCTGGAAAACTATTTCCTAAAAGCAGATATCACTTTTAACATTGAAAATCCTAGAAGCAGCAAGTTTTGTAAGCATGGCAGGAATTCTTATCTGAGTGCATTACCATTTTAAATACATACTGCTATAAAAAGGAACAAAAACAGCATCTAGCTTTTGAAAAATCACTGACAGTTGGTCGTAGCCCACAAATGGCTCAGTGTTATGAGATGTATCCCAACTTCCACTCAGCCGTCATTAATAAACTAGAGTTAAAAAAAAAGTGTAAACACTGCAGCTCCTATAGAGTGAATGAGGGTGTGCCGTGTCAAACTGGTACAGATATACCCCACAGTTTACTTTAAGAAATGGAGCCTACAGCCTAAACAGCTTACATCACTCTGACTTCACCTACACTATTAAACTACAGAGATCATCCAATGCTGGATTTCTGCAATCAAAGCCCTAACACCTATTTCTAAGCCTCTTTATAATATTCTACCAAGAGAACTATAACTGTACTAATTTCAAATGCAGATTTTCTTCACTTGTTAAAAACTTTACTTTACATGTACAGCTACAGACAAATGCAAAACAAAAACATTTCTGACATTCCAACTCCATGTCTTAAAGAGTCTTTGACCAACTCCATCAGTGCCAACCTTAAAAATACTACCAAACACTCTCATATACTGTTTTACTCCTCATCCCACTCAAGGCTATGTCACATTAGATGACTTTTGTAGCAATTTTAAGTTGTAGCCTTCCTTTACATAATGTTAGGGAGTCAGAGGTAGTCAGGGGCATGCTCCTGTGAAGCTAGTCACATAATACGGCATACCCCAACGACTCGCTCCAAACAATCCGTGACTCACACTGACCAAATTAAACAGGTTTGATTTGGACTTTAGTAGTAGGAACAGCCTCTGTGCATATGAGAGATGATGACCAATGAATGCTCATCAATGCATATAACGTTGGTGTTTTGGATCTCACAAATAGAAGTTCATCTGTATGATGCGTTTTATGTGCTATGACAGAATGTAAAAGAAGAAGAAAAAAAAAAAGATGGTAGCTGAACTCACCATATCTGTTAACCCTTCATACAACACCCTGTTTCATCAGGCAACATGCTATTGGCTGTCAGAAAAAGGGGTGAACACAACTATACTGTAAGATCGGCATGCAGTGACTAAATTTGACATGCCCAGTGATTTTAAGTCAAGTAAACTGATACGGTCCAGTAAGAAGATCAGCAACTGCAGCTTTAGCTATTACCTTAAGTACTAATTTTGACTGAGTTAGACAACATTGCAGGTTTTAAATGCCCTAATGTGGTTATTTTCAGCCAAACCCCAAAAATGGGACAGCAGAAATAACCACTTTTGTCAGTCCCCAACAGTATATTGCCCACTTATTTCAGCAGGGCCTGCTGCCTCCTTCAAACTCCCCATGGCCTTGCTTTCCTCACAAAAAGGTAGTCAGCACTTCTGTAATCTGAAGGATTGCTTTGCCCTCTATGTGTCTTGGGGACTGTTACATGTTTTCACAAGCGTACTGCAGCTCACTACCACCTAGACTCATTCATCTGTGTAGATCTCCCACACTGGTATGCCAATTTGTTCTCTGCTTGTTAAAGTCTAGTTCTGTTCACTCTCTCTCTGCACACCAATCAAGGTCTTCTTATAGAACTACCTGTATAGAACTACTAACTTCTTATAGAATGACCTGTGCTGTCCAGGTGCTGCCACCATTACTACTAACCTTTTCACAGTGAGCACCCACTCACAATGGCATAAGTCGAAGAAGATGTGCCATCCTCCCGCTTCATTAGCCTATGGCAATAACCTCAGTAGATACCTTGGTACAATGTTCATACGTATTCAGAGACTTCTTGTCAATCCAATTCTCATAATTTGTTGGGTAGAAAGCTGTAGTGTTTGTTTTGTAAATTTGTATTTAACAGTTACATTTAGATTATTACATTATCATTACTGCTACCACTTACCTTTCAGTCTTGTGAATTGTATGGTATTATAATCTTGATAGCTTTGTAAAGCACCTTGTAATGGTGCTTGCTGAGAAAAGCAGTACATAACAAGATAAAGTACAAGACAGAGTAGATGATTAATAAAACAAAAATTAAACAGCACATATTAGAAAAATCTTTACTACAAAATAAAAGAAGGCCAGACATACTGGTTTAATCTATTTGTTTAACCCTCTCAGACTTCTGTGTGACTAGTTTGCATTTCTAAAGCAAAAGACAACTTCTAAAGGTGTTTTTGGACCATTTCTACTGTATGATGGCTACTTCTGGAAAATCAACTTTTCTTACACAAGCTATTGCTAACAAGGCAGATTATTAAATCAGTCCACAATTAAAAAATAAGGAGTTGAACTCACCTTTTTTCCCTGCACTCGGCTGCCCAGATGGTTTGTCAGTTACTGAACCTTCAAGACAAAAGCAGAACTTCTTACATATAACAATGGGCAACAATGTTCATGTACAATACAGTATATAAAAAGTGTCCATTTACTGAAAGAATGCTCTATGCACGCCATAAACTTTAATGGTCTATTTTTTATACATAGCCCAGGTGTACTACATCACAGCAGAGATCTAAGCGACAGGTCCAGCACAGCCAAATGCTTTTTACATAGCTGCATTAATTTCTGCAGTAGCAAATGTTTATATATAAATCATAATCAGTTATTAAAGCACTGTTGATACGGCTACAGAAAAGATTTATGTGAGTACCTAAACAATAAACTGTAGTTTCTGCTCTACAGATTAACAATGACACTTTGGTGCCCTTGTGCAAGGTTGATTTTATATTATCAAAACAATTTTAAATTCTTTAGATCAAAGGTAACTATGGGCTCAATATTCAAGGCAATTAACATATATGTTCCAGAAAAACAATTCTGTAAAGAAGCAGCAGACCATAGGCTGACAAAACAACAACAGAAATCATTACGGGAACAAGGAGTCATGGTAGCAATCTGGCCTGCATCAACTGACATTCTCATCAGCAACTAAAGAGCCCCATGTGAAAATCACCATTGTGACAGATTAGGGTTTTCTCGCAACCTTGTACCCTCAGACCACTCGTCAAACACCAGGTAAAAGTCCAATAACAATATTTATTATTATAAATAAGTGCACAAAGCACACTCCTCTCCACAATTCTCAATAAATAAACAATAATCCAAAATCACAATCCTCCTCTCCCAGATGCTTAGCCACCCTGCCTCCCAACTCAGCTCGCCGTCTGGGAGCTCCCATAATCCTTTTATATTCTCTGACCCGGAAGTGTTCTAATCCTTAGTCCATGTGATCTCCTATCACTTCCGGGTCAGATAAAAAAGTTCTTTTCTTCACCACGGAAGCACGTCATTCCCCTTGTCCATGTGACTTGGACATACTTCCGGGGCGTAGGGAAAATAAACACTGTTCCTCCCTGCAGCGTCTCCTAGTGGCTCCCATGGTATCCAGCAGGGCTGTGAATAAAGACTTCAACGTCCATAATGCCCTGCTGGTCTTCGGAGTACCTCCATACTGCAGGGAGGGCTCCACCTGGCGTGGGGGTATTGGCCGGGATGAACAGCCGGCCATACATCACACCATGTAAAACAAAACAAAAATCACATTAACACTACAGGCAAGGGAAAAAACAAAACATCACCAGACAGTGAGGCCACTCAAACAACATCAGTTACACCACCAAACAAAACTTTGTGGGTAACTTAGCAGATGCGAGAGATTTGCATTTCAACTTCTACCCAGAATTCCAGAAATATGAAGAGATCTGTGTAATTTATGAGCAAGGTTTCAAAATTGGCAGAAGTCTAGATTAAATACTTTCACTTTCTCTGTTGTAGTTCGAACGGGATGAGACTTATTTTCAACAAACATGTTGCTGTAATAAACCAAATACAATTTATTCATAACAGAAGGATAATAGAAGACGGTTACCTACTAGTATATAACATGAATTCAGACTTCTCCATGCCATCTGTGGATTCCATTTTCATTCCAAAAGACTTTGTCACATGGGCATCTTTTTTTGTTCAGCCAGGGCTTCTGCCTTGCCACTCTCCTATAAATCACCTATTTGTCCAATGCCTTAGAAATTGCAGAGGCATGAACATCCTCCCCAGTCACTAACATCAACTTCTGAAGCTCACTCAGAGTGACAAGTAATGTCATAGAAGCCTCTCTGATAAGTGACGATTGTGGCCACACCTTGTCATTGTGGTTGTGGTTTTCTGTTGTTCCCCACTTCCGTATGATGAACTTCACTGATAACCAAGAACTTTTCAATGCCTTTGAGGTGGCCTTGCACCCTTTTCTGGATCTTTGCTTCTCTACAATTATGTTCCTGACTGAATGCAGTTTTGTCTTCATTTGGTTTTCTCTGTGGACATACTCTACCTTACTGTTGGTCCTCAGAGACAGTGGGGGATTTATCATTACTAATGAACTGAGAACAAATGAGCCAACAAGAGGAAACCACAAGCAAACTGGGGAAGTTGGTCAGGTAAGATACTGCACTTGAGTAATTTTAGCCTGGTATTTACAAAGGGTAGAAGTACTATTTAAACCTGACAGTTTAGATGATTAATTTTCAGCAAACTGTTGAAGGTTTTTTTATTTCTATTTATTAGGCATTGGAGCTGCAATGAAACGTCTTGAGTAACAAAAGAAGGATACAAGGTGAGTGACAGGATGTAACATAAAATCCTTAAATCCAGAGAATCCTAATTTGAGTTATAGGGAGCCAGGACTTGTTTCAGCAGCATCAGGCACAAATCAGCTCTGTGGAGGGCATCAATCAATCACAGCGTCACCAACACACACACCTTCTCTCACATTTTTGTCAGACCAGTTTGGAGTCGTCAATACACCTGATAGATGTCTGCTTTTCTTCCCATGTCTCCACAAGGTGCCAGGTGGCCAAATTCATGTAGACATTGAAGATTACACTAACTCCACACAGGCAATGACAGGGCATTGATTCAAACCCAGAAACTGTCAGGAAACACTCTAACCACTAGGCCACATATTGGAGGATTACCTAAAGATCAATTAACACTTGAATTACCAAAGCCTATGAAAAAACTTGTAAATCCAGTCCGCCTTTAATCCCTTCGCACCTCTCCATTAGCGTCTTTTGTCTTGTAAATGTGCTGATCAAGACAAGCAGCAAGCAGCCTACTATTCCATCCCCCCAGCACCGCAGAACTGGCACTAAGTTCTCCCAGTTCCAGCCTTGATTATCTGGGAGTCAGGTACCTAGAGTTTTATAGGGAAATAATAGATCATTATTTAAAACACATGCATTTCATGTGTGTTCCGTTTCTACAATAATCTGTATAAACACATCGTTAAAACAGAAACTTTTTCATATTTTAGTAATAAATGACAAAATGTAGACATAAACTGCATAATATGTGAAGTCTGAAGTCCAAAGATCAAATAAACACTTTCATAAAAGGTTCAAGGATGATGCAACAGCTTCTGTGGTGCAGCGGTAAGAATTGCTGACTTGTAATCAAGAGTCACCAGATTCGATCCTGACCGCCTCATGTATTTACCGTTTTGAGTAGTGAGCTGCTCTTACTGCACAGTACATGTGTGTTGATCGTCGCTAGGTCAAGCTTGTTATAGCACAAGCAAGGCATGTAGGGGGTCCACTGAAAAAAGAAGAGTGTTCATGGCTCACCTTGCAGAGGAACTTCGTTGTCGCTTCTTACAAGAAAAGGCGATGGAAAAAGAAAAGTAGGATGCAACATTGACAAGCTTCTGTTCTAAGACAACTGCTTCCCCCAGGAAAGCAAACCGAGTCAGTGTCAGCTGCCCCTTCAATGTAATAGGAACCACAGCATAGAGAGAAGTGTGTACATTGTAACAGGTACACAAGTTATAAATGTAGGAAGGACGGTCCTTGGGTGTGTGGGAACTGTTAACATTTGAATTTGATGACTGCATATAGCACGGAACTGACCTCTCTGCACTATTCTTTCCTCTGCATGTCCTGGAGTACAAAAGAAACACCACCATGCACCAAAATGTTGAGACTGGGCAAGATCGAAAAAAAAAAACATGCGGTCACTGATTACAACGGCAAGATGTTATGCAAATGAATATGAACAATATGAATAATGTTGCATCCGTGCCACATTGTTTTCCAAAATGTACTATACGGGTCATAAAATAAATAATTCCAAATATCATATATACCTATGTCTCGGTTTTTTTGTCAGTGTGGCTTTGACATCATGAACCATAAGGCGCATACTCATTCAGCAAAAGCAGGAACACTCAATAAAACTGAATAAAAAAAAATCAAGTGACAATGAGATAGGAAGAAGGTAGATTCGCCAGCATTTATGTGTCAGCTTTTATCCCTCCATATCAGAGAATGTCCAATTCCATTGTCTCAAAACACCACTCACACCTACAGTTATTCCCAGTTTCAAATAAAAACTAACAGCGTCAGATCCATGGGGGGCAATAGTATGTAGCGTGATCGTGACTGAGAGAATAAAAGTGAAAAAAAAAAAAACAGTAACTTTTACAAGTACTATAAATTTACACTGGCTGTTACAGATGCAAATTAAATGTATGTTTTTTGTATCATATTAACAATAAGAGCAGCTCACTTCTCAAAATGGTAAATATAGGCAGTGAGGATCGTGGGGACTCTTGATTACAAAGCAGCAAATCTTACTGCTGTGCCACAGAAACTGTTGTGCTATCCTTGAACCTTTTGTGAAAGTGTTTATTTGATTTTTTGGATTTTGGGCTTCACACATTATATAGTTTATGTCTACATTTTGTCAATATTACTAAAATATGAAAAACGTTTCTGTTTTAACGATGCGTTTACACAGATTATTGTAGAAACAGAACACACATGAAATGTGTTCCACATAAAGATCTATTATTTCCACTCTAAAAGTCAAGCACTTCACTCCCAGATAATGAAGGCTGGAACTGGGTGAACTTTCTGCCCGTTCTGCAGTGCTGGGGGGATAGAATAGCAGGCTGCTTGTTTTTGATCGGCACATTTGCAAAACAAAAGATGCTGATGGAGAGGTGCGAAGGGATTTAAGGTGGGCTGGATTTATGAGTTTTTCATAGGCTTTGGTAATTCTAGTGTTAACAGAGAATGTTTATTGCTGTTTAAAACCCAAACAGCACTCTTATGTGTTTTACTTTATTAAAATCACTGCCATGAACCAACAGTTTAATAATTCAAAACAGCCAAGATTAGTGATATGTAATTCATACTAGGGTTTTTACTGGCATTTTTATTGAGTTATGTTATATACTGTATTGACTTTAAATACTTTTGTTTCTATCACATCAAAGATTGAAGTTTTGGTATCATGATACCCTGCTTCATGCAAAAATACACATTTATGAACAGCCAAAACATTGACTTGCATTAATATAAATAAACAAATACATTTTAAACAGGAATATTATAACCTTCATTATTAGTTGAAAACCCTGCTAAAAGTACAATTGTAAATGTTCACCTTGAAATGTATCTCGCAAATTTAATTTTAGAGGACATACCATTGTGTGTGTTATATACCTAAATATACCCAAATAATCCTAGTTTGCTTCTGGAGAATGCTCTAACACTTAAAATCATTACCACTACTAAAAAAGATTTAATAAAAATGATTTGTCTCAGAGGTTTGAATTAGGTGCAAAAGACTGAGACATTTATGCTTACAGAGGGAAAAAATTGCATATTCAAACTGTAATTTTGATACTGCATTTCATTTCCCTAATATCAGTTTCTCCTCAGTGACAATCAGCCAAACTGGACAAACCAGACCATCCAATTCTAAGCAAGATTTTCCAGTGTTATTGTACTATGACCCAAGAATGGTGATAACACCATATCTTTCTTTCAGTGATGTTTTCCACCCTTAATATATACCTACTAGACATTAAGCCCGTTACAATAATGGGCGCTAGAACAGTAGTGCATAAACATTAGTAGGACCAGTCTATATTACATGGCAAGGGACGTTGACCTCATTCTGTTTCTTGTCTTAATTTTTTTTTTGTCAAAAATATTTTTGCAAGAAGCCTAAAGTAAAATAATAAAAATAAAATATAAACGTATAAGACAATACAGTAAGTATAATTAGTGTAAAATAAAATAGTGTAAAGCTTTGTAATAATCTGTAATACACACTATCTGAAGAAGATATTTAGGAAAAAATTTCTATTTTTTTACCTCATGAAATTTTTCTATAAAATTTCATTACAGACAACATTTCTTGTAAATATTCTTTCTGAGTTTGGCAAGAGTTTGCCTTGTTCAGGACCATATACAACCTAGACAACAACATCTGGAAAACTTCTAACTCGTGATAATGCAACATATAACTGACCGTGGCTGAATACTGGTTCTGGCAAGTAAATGTCAACTTTTTGTAAGGTCTGCTCTTCTGAGTCTTTCTCTTTTAGCGTTTTTCTCACGCTCATTTTCTTTTTCTTCAATCAATCTATTTGCTCGTATTTTTCTTTGTCTTTCAGCCTTTCTTTTGTTGATGTTTACTTGTTGAGCTGACCGTTCTTCCAGGAGATGTTGCATATATAGGATTTGATTGCCTGTGTCTTTTGTCCTACTTGACGTGTGCTTTTTTATTTTGGGTGGCATGTTGTTAGTAGATATGTCCGTAATATTTTCTCTTACAGTAATACTGGCTTGTATGTGGCTGTAATATGCGTCAGTGTATTGTGTGCCTTTAAATTTATCTTGCAGTAATACTGGTTTTTATTTCCGTAAAATGCCTGTAATTTTCTCTGACAGTAATACTGGCTTTGATGTCCGTAATAGGCCTATAACTTTAATTTTCTGTCACAACAGTGGGCAATCAGCAGAGTGTCCGTAGCAACAGATGTAACGCGTGGCGTGCAGTTGATAATCGTGACTGTGTCGTCTCTCCAGCAAGTACTGTGCAGTACCCCAGCAAGTATTTTAATCTGTGCTGGCGTGTAGCTGATTATTTTATGTGTGCCGTCTCCCCAGCAACGGATTTTATGTGCGCGGCCGCGACTACCTAATCAGCACTCTCCCCAACAATGATGTCTTTTATTTGCTTATCATGCGCTTTCGCGGCAAGGCCATTCACTGTTTGCCCAGCTTCCAGTGTGTGTGCTTTATTTGCTTATTAAGCACTGCCGCAGATAGGCCATTCACTGTGTGCCCAGCTTCGAGTATGTGTGCGTCCAAGGTGCCATGCTCATGGGCGGGGCACGGTGCAATGTGCGTCGCGGCCCCGCGCATGTGCACTTCACCAGAAGACACACACACGGACACCTGGACGCACACAGGGCGTTTATTAAAGAGGATGATTTAACATATTTTGTGAATGCGGTGCCAGGAGAGGAATGGTATTATAAGCAATAATTGACTGAAAGATAAAGGAGCACCACCGATGGAATATGGATTATATGTCTACAGGGAGTGCCCCGAAATAATAACTAACAGCATGGAAATTTGTAAAGGCCAATGAAAAAGACAGTTAAACTTTAGGAGTCTCCCATTTACGGCTGGGCGATATGACAACTTTATCCACAAAATACGTCTCAGAAATACTGAAAGAAGACAGTGACAGCTCTACTGTACATACTGTTACAACAACAGTGCTGAGGTCTGACAGTTGAAATGAAACTTTTCTAAAACACTGGCGGTCTTGCATCAAAACATGAGTAGCCTTTTATTTGAAGGAGTAACAAAATTTGGACTGTCCATCAATTAAAATGTTTTATTGTGATTAATCACAACCTGTCACTCAACTGATCGATTAATCATATGTTTAATCAAGGAGATACAGCGATGTCCCTGTGACTGCTGTAGAACTTCTTAGCTGCCCAAACTATGAAGGCTTGTGTTTTTCATAAATATCCTTAATATGTGACAAAAATGACCCATGTGAATGTAATGCGTACAAACTGTCAAACATTGCTGAATGAGGTGTCTCTGTCAGTATCTTCAACAGTCTGATGCGATGCATTCTGCAAGCAATTAAGCAATGATGCTTAATGCTCAAGATTTTTTTTTTATTCAGGAACATAAGTTGAGTTGTATATTCATGGATTATAGCCTGATGTAGATTGTGATGACTAACATTAGTTGTTAACAGCTGCATCTTGCAGGTTGAACTCTTAAATAGTAAGCCAAGTACAATGTACTTGTGTGATATACAAATTTGCCAACACTAAGTTTAAAATTATCAACAATTTTGTGCTATCTGGGATATATTTAAATCATAAGCATCATAAATTTCATTTTTCTCAACCATCGTTAACGGAATAGCTTAGGTCAGGGGTTCACAAACATTAGATCTAGGCCCCCCAAATGTTGGACCATCTGGTCAAGGCCACCAAAGAATTAAGCCCAATGCCATAAGCATAAACTTGGATCTCTGTTACTGCTAGTAGCAGTCACACACCATGATTTTGCATAATAGAAAACCTATTAATCCAAGCAAATACTTAACTTAAGCAGATCAATGTCATATCTATATCTATCTATCTATCTATCTAAAGTCCAACATCTGTCTGCATGTCTGTCCACTCTTCACGGGAGAACTACTTTAAAACGGGTATTCTTGTATAATTTGCTCGAACATTCCGTTTGATTTTGCTACTTCTCTCATCTTGCTAAGTGTCATAGTTCAACCTGATTTATTTACACGAATCCGAGAGAGAGAGGCAGCTGGCTGAGGGGAGGGGGGTGAGGCCCTCCTCACTCAAGTGCCAGTCTCCGTTTGAGTCGGTCTACCTCTCATCACATGTGGTAGTGTACCTTGCCTCTGCTTAGCTAGGGATACCTGTTTGCTCAACAGAAATTATCATCTACAGATTATTAAGGAGTAATGTTGGATGTTTTTGAGAGAGAGAGTGAGATGAGAGCTACGTGTGTTTTAGAGTGTAGCTGCTGATTGCCAGAGATATCAAGGCCACGTGCTTTTCTCCCCAAACGGGGGATTCTCTCCCGTAACAACTAAACATGATGAGATACAGCGTTTGAATTGAAGCGTACCTGCCTTCCACTTGGCCAGAATTACATTTTTTAATAGTTTTTCAAAGTTTGTCCTGTTTCATTACTACATGGGCAGAACCACTGGGGACAGCTAATATTAGATAAAATGGTATTACTCTAGACCAGTGGTTACATCCTTTTGCTGACCAAACCACCTCCATGAATGGAAATGTTTTGAAGTAACCACATTTTCTTTCAGTGTTAACAAGCACTGAATTCTTGCTTGGCACAACTAAAAATGAGATTTCTGAAATCCCAGCACTCCACATAATATTGTATTTGGGGATTTTAACAACTTAATTACAGAGTTTTATCTATGAGTCTGTATGCCTTTTGATTGTTCTTATGCCAATACTTATTTAATGAATAATTTTTTCAACGTAAGCAATAAAATGGAAAAAATTTGAAATACTAAAATTTCCATATTTTTAATTTACAAAAATGATACTTATATACTGCGGTGGGCTGGCGCCCAGGTTTGTTCCCTGCCTTGCGTCCTGTGTTGGCTGGGATTGGCTCCAGCAGACCCCCACGACCCTGTAGTTAGGATATAGTGGGTTGGATAATGGATGGATGGATGGATAGTTATATATGAGATCAAAATAGATCGAAAGTAACACAAAAATAACTCAAGTTACATATTACTATAGCCACAAAAAGAAAGAAAAATAAAGTCAACTGTGAAGGTCAAGTGTCTTCGTGTTTTGGTAGTGTTATTACTGTCAAGTTTCAGTTTTAATAACTTTAAGCATAGTTCTGATTCTGGATTCAGCCTATTTCTGTATTTATTTATAAATGAAGGAAGAACATTGTTGATTAATATTACAGTAATAACACTAAAGTGAAATGTTAGATATGTGCATTATTAACAATTGTTAAAATTAATTTTAATTGTGTCATTTTGTGCTTCATTCTGCTAATTTGTAAAACTATTCTAAAAAGAATGACACAAAAAACAAGTTCACCAAAGCTTAAAGTCTTGTAACACTGGAAGACTGAACCTAAGAGAGACACACAGACAGAGAGACATGCTGTGAAACCTGCTCGTGAGGTGGTGGTTAGGAGGGGGTTTGAAAATGAGAGCACACACCTGAGACGCTCACATTCACAGAAATCCATCAGCTTTGGTACTGTGTGTGGAAACCAAAGAGTGCTGTTCTCTCCGAGCCAATGTCAAACTTCAAATGACTTTGATTTGGAAAGCCTAGAGTCACAGCAGGAGCACCACAGGATGGAGTGGTGGAATCACAGCCAAGGGTGGAGATTCATCTTCAGATCCTGCTTAACCATCGGTCCTTTCAAGTCCCAGTTTTTACCTTTTTTTTGTTCCCCCGCATACCACTTGACTGCTGGCTGTGATTGAGAGGTGCTGCTCTTGTGTATCAATACCTTGACACAAAACTACTTTTATGTAACAACTAAAGAACATCTTCAGTTAGCTGTATGCATATTTAAAAACTAGGCAAATGAAAGACGAAGTTTAAAAATAAGTAACTGACTTTTAAAAATAATGTCAGTCTCACCGGGGCCACCGTCTTGATGTTTCAAAACTACTGGCTTAGATAGAAAGTGGTGTTGAACAAAATGATTAAGAAAAATAATGCATTACTCCATTAAAAATGAATTGCATGTTAACTTTGACAGCCCTAAAAAAATACCAAATATAAATATATGACTGAATATAAATGTACTACTATATCTAATAATCCAACCCAATTAGACATTTAACATAATAACAGTAATTAGCTGTTTACATCGGGTGGCGCAGTGGTAGCGCTGCTGCCTCGCAGTAAGGAGACCTTTGTTCGCTTCCCGGGTCCTCCCTGCGTGGAGTTTGCATGTTCTCCCCATGTCCCTGCGTTTCCTCCAGGTGCTCTGGTTTCCTCCCAGAGTCCAAAGACATGCAGGTTGCAGTTGTAACAGCCACAGTTTCATCTACACATTCTTAGGTGACCTAAACAAACATTTTTCACCAAAGCATTTCATAGAATTATGCCATATGATCACTCAAGTGCTGCAACAGTCTAACCTGTCCAAAGACATGGTCTCATTCAAAACAATTAAAACAAGAGCTTCAGAACATACAGTAGGTTCAAACTATTAATTTGTGTTAGGACATTCTTAGCCACAAACATTTTTCAAATACAGTTATTCTGGGTGTGTAAGCTAAATGATAATAAAAGACCATGGGCAGTGTCCAAAACATGGACTTTCCTTGGGATTTATGGTGAACGCCTACATCAATTCCCTATTTGAGTTTCACAATCCATTTAATTTACAATTGGAGGTATGCTCTAATCTCTAAATACATTTCATTCCTGAAGAATCTACTAGGGAGCTGATTACTCAAAACACAGAAACACTTATGCCTGCAACTAACTAGAAGAAAAAATGACATCCATGACCAGAAACAATGGTGTGATCGTGGGGGACACCTTGGAATTAAACAGGTAAACTTATCTGCAGTGCTTGGGCATAGACCTCACCTACTCACTGATGAATGATGGGGCAAAAGAAAAGCCAAATATTGGAAGAAGAGTAGGCCTATCAACTCAGTTATATTGATACAAACAGTGCTAATTACTGGCAGAGCACAACCAACCCAATTAAGAGATTATGTAATATTTAGCCGACATACATGAACGAAATGTGAACTGTGTAATGTATTTTTAATCCTTCTTTTTTCTTTGAAAAAAGTACCAAAGACTCTCTTGATGACTTTGTGACTTCTCTCTGCAAGAACGTAATGACCACATTCATTTTCAGTTAAAGGAAATGAGGGAATTTGACTAGAGTGCAGAATTCAAACTGCCCGAGTAAAAGCAAATTATTGAATCACAAACTCCATTGGGCTTCAGACTGAAGATGTTGGAAAGAGTATTGAATGATGAAGTGGCAATTACTTAGATATTAAAGGCAGACAGAAAGGCTGGGCCCTTGGGGCCAACAGTGACAGATATTGACATAAAGGAATCTGTGAAGAAGACCATCAGGCTTACTAATGAATAGGCAGAAGCCAAAATTTTATAGAATTTCACAATACAAAATATTAGCAATATGAAATGTGGTCTTGTATTGTGCATTGTATGAGATTACCACTTGACTGAAGTGAAACACAAAGGCAAATAATAGCGTCTTTGGTTGAAAGAAGGGAATTAAAAAAAAATAATTAAAAAGCTAAAACCAAGATATAATATGACAAGCTGACTTCACTTTGGCAGAACCATTTTTCACTGTTCATATAATAGCATAAAGCTCTAAATTGTCAGTGCACAACAGAGACACCACTGTATGTGAAAGGGGACTAGGACCTGATGGAAGGTTGTGTTTCATACACACACTTAAGTGAGCTACACACTTAGATGAGTATGTAAATCAAAATATTGTTTCATAAATGTACTACATCATCCACAGGCTTATCTTCAAATCAAACTCTACTGAGACTGGAAAATCACATACTCATCATACTGAAACAGCTGTCATAATATATTTAAAATACTACTGTGAGCAGAAACAAACGAATATCGGCAGAGTTTCTTTGCAGCCTTTTTTGATTTTCGTAAAGCGTTCAACTCAGTTGATCAAGCTGCCCTGTGGGACATCCTGAGGCTTCACAGAATCCTCTCAAGGTTTCTGGATATCACAGCTGGTTTGTCCACTGGTACTGTGAGTGCTGTGCAGAGTGGAGGCAGAATCTTTTTGTTTTTCCCAGTTGATTCTGGGGTGTGTTCTGCTCCTACTCTGTTCAATGCTTGTATGGATTGGATGTTGGTCAAGGTTTTGAGGTCTAGCGGCTGTGGGACATCTGTTGACAAAGAAAGATTCACTGATCTTGACATTGAGTCAATGGAGGCTCTGATTGGGGCTCCCGAGAGACTGAGCAAGGAGTCTGAGTGTCTGGAATGCAAGAGTCCTGGTTAAAAACCAAGATCCAGGCCTTTGATGACCTCTTGGGCACAGCCATCAGCAGTGTGCCTGTCTGCACAGAGAGTGTCGACCTTGTCGAGAGGTTTACTTACCTTGGCAGTGACATTCATGTCTCTGGTGACTCTTCCTATGAAGTCAGTAGATGGATTGGGAGAGCATGGGAGGTCTTGAAGTTGCTGGAAAGGGGTGTGTGGCGCTCTCAATATCTGTGTAAAAGGACAAAGGTCCAAGTCTTCAGAGCCGTGGTGCTTCCTGTTTTGCTATATGGTTGTGAGACATGGACACTATCCAGTAACCAGAGATGAAGACTGGACTTCTTTGGTACTGTGTCTCTTCAGAGAATCCTTGGGTATCACTGGTTTGATTAGTGTCGAATAAGCAGTTGCTCATGGAGTCCTGCATTTTGAATGAGTTTCAGTTACAGCTCTATGGCCATGTGGTGTGATTCCCCAAGGGTGATCCGGCTCACAGGATCCTCATTTTTGAGGACCTGAGTGACTGGACCAGGCCAAGGTGACGCCCATGTAACACCTGCCTGTGGCAGATAGAGGGTCATTTACGGAGGGTCGGACTGGACCGCGTGCCTGCCTGGGAAGTTGCCAACCAGGATCCCAAGCTGTTTTGTCGTGTGGTGGGTGTGGTAACGCACTGTATCAGTGCATGCTCTACAACCTGACCTGACCTTTGAGAAGAAAGCTGCATTTACAAGAGCTATCATGGTGCACTGATACAGATTTAGAAACAGGGCCAGATTTATAGAGCAACTGTACTCAAAGGCAGAACTCCAGCACTGGTGGAGAGAGAATACAGCCAAATGCACAATGCTTACCTTTCTGGTCAAATTACACGTCTGTCCCTTGTACGTCATACTCAGGGAGTGAGAGTTTCAACTGCAGGGGATACTGTCACAGTGGTGAGGTCTTAGAATCATGCAGAGTGTTGACATTCTCATTTTACATAAAAGGAAATACAAGTTCATAGATCCAGTCAAGACTCACAAGTTATGGCATTTAAGCAGTAAATAAAAGAAAAGCTATATTAGAAGTAATGTTTGGGGGGAACTCAAAAAACAAAGAAATGTGTATTTGAGTTTGAATGGTTTTGTAATGCAGAAACTTTATATTACAGATTTGTATTGTTAACTGTACTAAGTACAATGAAATTATTATTTGTGCATCCTAACTAGCATGCAATACAACAGATGTAGCTGAAGTACAAATATTTCTTGTTATATATTTAAGATTTTATTATTTTAACTAGCAAAATACCCGCGCTTCGCAGCGGAGAAGTAGTGCATTAAAGAAGTTATGAAAAAGAAAAGGGAACATTTTAAAAATAACGTAACATGATTGTCAATATACAGTAATTGTTTTGTGAGTGTTATGAGTGTTGCTGTCATCAAGGATTTGATTATCATTATTTCTTTCAATCAGGTTCGTATTTGTAGGATGTGTTGTTTTCAAGTTACATTCCGTGTTTGTCAATCGTTGTAAAGATAACAGGTTTAATTCATCGATTCGTTTCTTACTGCATCAATAAACAGCTCATCTTCCTCTTTATCTGAGACGTGACACACTGCATGCACGGGTTTTTTTTTACACTGTCTTCCTTTAGCGGGACAATGACTTTTTCCACCCCACGGCTGTATTTAATGTTAGCTAAGACCCGGCACAGTTTTGCTGCGTTTCTGCCAAACACCACCCTGACCATCTAATTTTCCTCTGCATAAGCACAGTCCTTCACCCGTGAATATTTAGCGGCAGTGTTTCTATTGGATTGGCGCTGGCGGACGGCCTTATATGGGCAGGCACTAAGTTACGTGGGAGGCGCAATTCCGCCTCCCACGGGCATCGAGCAGAAGTCTATTATAGTATATGGACGAAAAAATAGGTTCCAGTTATGACCATTACGCGTAGAATTTCAAAATTAAACCTGCCCAACTTTTGTAAGTAAGCTGTAAGGAATGAGCTTGCCAAATTTCAGCCTTCTACCTACACGGGAAGTTGGAGAATTAGTGATGAGTCAGTGAGTGAGTGAGTGAGTGAGTGAGTGAGTGAGTGAGTGAGGGCTTTGCCTTTTATTAGTATAGATTACTAGCAAAATACCCGCGCTTCGCAGCGGAGAAGTAGTGTGTTAAAGAAGTAATGAAAAAGAAAAGGAAACATTTAAATAATAACGTAACATGATTGACAATGTAATTGTTTTGTCATTGTCATGAGTGTTGCTGGCATATATATATATATATATATATATATATATATATATATATATATATATATAATATATATACACATACATGTCTACATATATAGACACACACATATACATACATATATATTTCTGTCTATCTATCTATATATATATCTGTATATATCTATCTATATATCTATTTATATCTATATATATATCTATGTATATCTATATATCTATCTATATGTATATATTTATCTATGTATATAATCTATATCTATCTATCTCTCTCTCTCTGTATATATCTATATCTACTTTGGGGTGCGAGCAGCTGTTGCTGGGGGTGCCAGAATCCATCGAGGAAGAAAAATGAAAAACATTATTTGTACCAAATGTTAATTTATCTATCCATTCCTAAATAATTAAATGCTTGTTAAAATGGATGACTCCTGCTCTTACATGCACTTAGTGCTGTGTGGGTATTATGAACTATCGTATCTGTTCAAGTACTATTTAAATTTTAAATATAAGTATTTTTTATTTAGTCAACAGAAATATGTTTAGTAGGAATGTAAGTTAAATTTAGTCATCATTGCATACATTTTTCTTCACCACAGAAATTTAAAGTCTAAATTCAACTTCCATTCCTACCAAAGATATTTCTGGCGACTAAATAGAACCTACTTATATCAAAATTCGAGCTATTGAGCTGTCGCCTGCCTGCCTAAATAAGTCACCCTCGCTTCGCTCTTACTTTTTTACCGTTCATTTAATCATGGCTAGTCGCAGAAAAATTATAAAATGGAAGGGGGATTACACTGAGTATGGCTTTACCAAAACAATTATTGATGGCGAATAAAGTATCCATTATTCATAAAGCTTCAATTGGTGATCTGTTTTTCTGCGTTAACCTCATATTTTTTCATACTTCTTCTCAAACCAAGGGGGTGGGAGGGTAAAATTAATCGGGAAGCGCTGATCAATGTAATCGGTGTACCAGGAAATCATGCATTGACAGAAGTTCCCCTCTGCCTCACACCCATCGAGCTCAACTCCATTACAGTATATGGAGAAAAATAGCTTCCAGTTATGACCATTACACGTAGAATTTCGAAATGAAACCTGCCCAACTTTTGTAAGTAAGCTGTAAGGAATGAGCCTGCCAAATTTCAGCCTTCCACCTACACGGGAAGTTGGAGAATTAGTGATGAGTGAGTGAGTGAGTGAGTGAGTGAGTCAGTGAGGGCTTTGTCTTTTATTAGTATAGATTTAATGCCTCTTATTAGGACACAGATTCCTGTTTATAAGTACCAAATTTCTGCCTTCTACCTACACGTGAAGTTGGAGAATTAGTGATACTGGAAACTTCAATATGGCGGCCGACAGTGGCATCAAACCACTGAAATAAGTACGTACATCGGTTTTGGTTAGCGCAGGGAAGCCACCTACCAAATTTCGTGAAGATGGGGCCATAAATAAGAAAGTTCAACATGGCAAACGTTGTCAACTGTTATGACCGTTATGCGTAGAATTTGAAATGAAACCTGCTTAACTTTTGTAAGTAAGCTGTATGGAATGAGCCTGCCAAATTTCAGCCTTCTACCTATACAGGAAGTTGGAGAATTAGTGACGTTGGAAAGTTCAATATGGTGGCCGACAGTGGCATCATACCATCGAAATAAGTACATACATCTGTTTCGGTTAGCGCAGGGAAGCCACCTACCAAATTTCGTGAAGATGGGGCCATAAATAAGAAAGTTCAACACATGGCGGACGTTGTCGACCGTTATGACCGTTACATGTAGAATTTCGAAATGAAACCTGCTTAACTGTTGTAAGTAAGCTGTAAGGAATAAGCCTACCAAATTTCAGCCTTCTACCTACACGGGAAGTTGGAGAATTAGTGATGAGTCAGTGAGTGAGTGAGTTTGTGAGTGAGTGAGTCAGTGAGGGCTTTGCCTTTTATTAGTATAGATAAAAAAGACAAACACAAAAACATGTTAATACATCAGCATTTTTTTTTTAAATTTCTCAGTGTTTCAGTTTATAAATGTGTCATAATAAGTAATATTAAACATACAGTACATTTCCTTAGTGTAAATTTTATATCATGGGATTTTATTTTCTTTGGTTTATTTTGTATTTTGTTACTGCTTTTGTCAGCCCCTTTTCAAGTGTCATATTTTGTTAATAAAGAGACCCTTTTTTGGGTATTTTACCTTTGTCTGGAGTAATGGAAAGGATGAAGAGCTAGCATAACCAGACTTGGGACAGTTACTCAAAAAAAATACTGATTACTTCTCAAATAAGTAATTTTAGTCCTGTTACTAATTACTTCATGTTACTCTCTGATGCAAATCTGTACTATATTGAAAGTGTATGGTAATACTTACATGTCCTTTTAGTATTTTAATAATAAGGAAAAAAACAGCAAAATTGAGCTGTGAAATAAGAAACACAACTGACATCAGCACTGGGCCATTTCAAACATTTGAACCAGCACCATTAGTCCACAAAAAGAATTTATAATGAAAAACAGATCTCAATAATTAAAAACAGAACAACTGAACCACTCAATCACTTTAACACAAGAATCACTGAAGCTAACGATTTTTTTCATTGTCCCTGACCTCCATAGATTTTCCTGACATATGCCAAGAAGCTCATACTCCTTATCAGTGCGGTAATAGGCCGCTTTTGTTTTGCAAATGTGTGAATTAACAGAATGCAGGCTGCTACATTTCAGTCAGATGAAGGCATCGTCCTGCTGCAGTCCTCACAGTTCAAGTCTGTGTTGAAGTGTTGATCTGGAGATGTGTTTGTAATGAATTGTATAGGTAATGAAATACCATGATTTGAAATATATATACGTTTGTGTGTGTTCCGTGTCTACAACGATCTGTGTAAATATAGAATGACAGAGTAAATGCGAGGCAAGAGATGCTGAACACACAGCTAAAACAGAAAATGTTTTCATATGTTATAGTAATAATGACATAATTTTCATGTGAACTGCAGAATGTTTGAAGCCCTAATATCCAAGAAACACTTTCACAAAAGGTATAAAAACAACTATTATTTTATTCAAGAATTAAACAGAAGAAAAAGAAACTTCTCAATTGGCATGTTGCTGAAGCCCAACTATTAGTTGGTATTAAGTAAAAGACATCCCCATACCTGTGTGTTTGTGCGTTTCATTTTCAACCAGTTGTTACACAGGTAACCCTGCTCCGTCACAGATCTATAAAGATGGTGTAGTTGATACACTTCATTAATCCCCGAGGGGAAGTTGTCTTTTCTCATGCCTTTTTAGTGGTCAGAGCGCAGGGTCAGCCATTGTACAGCACCCCGGAGCTATTTACTGGTTTAAGGGCCCAACAGAGTAGGATCCCTTGTGGCAGTAACAGGTTTTGAACTGGCAACCTTCCAGATAAAAGCACAGATCTTTAGCCAGACAGCCACCACTCAGAAAGTCGCCAAAGACAAGAGGTATGAAAGCGGACAGGAGGTGAAAAAGGCACCACAAAAATAAAGACACAGTCTGGGACTTTACAGGCACATGCTCAAGAGAGGGAGCGCTGGTGAAGAGATGTTCACACACACAGAGGAAAGGCGCCAAAGGTACACGTAGGGCAAGAGATCACAAATATGATTTCATTAATTATTCTATTACCTGTCTTTGACAGGTACTTTGAATAGTATATACATATTTAGCTAAAGCTAAATGCTATACATAAAAGTGGCATAAAATTATAATATCCTAGACAGTTAGAAAAGAAATGCAGACACTTTTAGCCTGATTTAGGATAAACTGGAATTTTGCTGTAAGATGTATATTTGCTGAGGTGAACTGAGGTTACTGAAGGAGCAGAATGCCCAACCACTTGCTGGTATCTAGAAGAGACAATGAACAGAAATAGACAGTTGAAAGATTAAAATATTGTTAGCACGAGTTATGAAACTTGAAGCCTGTCTAAGGTAAAACAGCAAGTCATCTCTGCTGCTGTTGCCTAGAGCATTGCTTTCTGTTAATAATAATAATAATAATTCTTTACATTTATATAGCACTTTTCTCACTACTCAAAGCTCTCAGGATTTGCAGGTTACTCAAGGGCCCAACAGAGCACAGTCCCTTTTGGCATTTATGGGATTTGAGCCGGCAACCTTCTGTTCTACTTAAAAGTTTAACACATACATACATGCATACTTTTATAGTGTTCACTTCTCTGTTTTTATCTGGCAATGTAAGCTAGTATAAAACTAATCTAAGTGCATTCTTTCTTAATCGTGTATTCTTTTGTTTCAGTATTTCTAATGTGGACACCATGGGAATTGATCCGTTGGTTGAAATTATAAAGTGACTTTTCCAAGGATCATTCAATCCCAGTGGACACAGTAATAAAGCCTTAATAAACTAGATGCCACAATAATACGAATTTTTCAAGGTTTTGATTTAACATATGATTCTTCAAGTTCTATGTATTCTGGTGGTTGTTTTTAATGTAAAGGTTTGTTCCAGTGTAAAATACGAATTGATTTCAAAACAATGGAGGACAGCTTTGCTTACTGTTCTCCATTCACACACAATGATATTTGGAAAGCACATGACTATCTGGAGGGTTGCTGGTTCAGGTCCTGTTACTGCCAGTTACTACCAGAAGGGATCATACTGGGCCCTTATCCAAGGTATTTAACCTGTAAAATCGCTCTGGGGTACTGTACAATGGCCCTGCACTCTGCCCCCAAAGGTCATGCAAAAAAGACAATTTCCCCTCTGGGATTAACAAAGCATATAAAAAATGCTTGATGTTTTTGTGACTATCCCTGCAGTGGTCTGGCATTAGCTGTAACGCTGGCTCTTACCTTATGCTGTATGATGCTGAAGTAATTTTTGGAACCCCTTAACATAAAAAGTCTGTTCGGATACAGGATTTTAAATAGAATTTAGTACAGTCAAGCAGCGATTTATGGCTGACTGAGTTGAGTTCATTCATACTTGCACCTTAGGGCCATAGGAAAACAACAGGATAATAATGCTATAGAAATCACCAGTCACTACAGGCCACAAAGTCAGTATGCCTTCTTTTTATCAGGCATTTGAAGCAATGCTAACAGTTAAAGAATGATATGATTTGCACAGAAGCAGTGAGAGAATCAATGGTGGACCTGCAGAGCTAACTATCTTACTAAGCACATATATCAAGGGTGAACTTAAATCCACAGTGCTTAACCCATAGAACATATACAGCAGCTCTTATTGTAGTTGAACAGCTCATTTTAATTTGTTGAAATTGTAAAGTTCTCTGACCAACATGCAAAGCTGGGAAAAGGCTGCAGAGGTAAAATGCAAACTTTAGTTACATTTCTAGATTCTTCTTATTTAATTCACTTATTTATGGAACCTGCTTTTTACAAGTACAGCTAAGTGAGGATGAGAGCCTATTCAGACAGTATCAGATGCAAAACAAAGACAACACACCCTACACACTCATGCAGTGCAAAAAAAAAAGAAAAAAAAAAGAGCTGAGCTGCCAATTACCCAAACTGCTTTAAAGCCCATCTTCTGGAATTGGAGTTCTTAGGAGTAAAACCACACAGATAATGATTGAATTGGCAAACTGCTCATAGACAATGACCAAGTTGGAAATAAAATCCTGGACCATATAGCAGTGAGGTTGCACTGCTAACCACAAGCCACTGTGCCAACTTAGACTACTTGACCAATTATAATTTCTGTATTTTCTGGTACCTCAGTGCTGCCCATACACTGTATTGTGTACTCTGGCCTTCTCTGGTCTCATGACATTTTGTCCTTTTGGTTTGGCTCTGTTTGGCATTCAATCCACTATTATCAAATAACAGTGTGTCACACATGTGCGAGTAGGAGGCAGCTAAAGGGCTTAAGTATTGATAATACCATATCAGACCAGAGGGCGGCAGAGTGTGCTTACTGTCTTTCTCAGTTTTGTTGCAGACCGTTCCCAGGAAATCCCACCAAGTTCCGGTGTCATTGATGACATCACTTCCGGTTTCGGGTAGTTTGATGACAGCACTTCTGGCTCCAGGTCCGATGACGTCACTTCTGGTTCCGGCCTTTTTAATGACGCCACTTCCTCTCTGGGCCTTTAAAGCCGCCATCTCACCTCCACCTCATCAGTTCTATTTTGGACTCAGTCACGTGAACGTCTCTGTTCAAACTTTTTTCAAACTTTTGCAGCCAGGATATAATATGCAGGTGGCTGCCCCAAACATTTAGAATGTCTGAAGTCTCGTCCTTGTCACAGGTGTTTTTGGTAAACTTTATTATATAATATTCAAAAATGGTGGGCAGTCTTGATTAACCAGTAGTGCACTGTATAACAGAACATTCTTAAACTAGTTTAAAACAACTAAGGAACCAGCCCTTGATGTAGTCCATTTTTATGTAAATTATACTTCTTAATTTGACACTCAAGAAATTTAAGTTAGTTAGACTAGAAATGGATAGGAAAAAGTCCATTACACGATGGATAACGTACTACAAGAATCTCTCAGAGTAGGCAACTTACAAAATCAGCACAGTAGAAAAATCGTTTTATTCTCAGGTGTCAAAACTAAAATGTTTTCATTTCTTTTTAAAACATGCACTTTAACTTTCAGTTAATATTCATTTAATAGAGTCTTCATTTCTTAGAGATCTAGGAATTTATGTAGCCATTTCTTGAGTTCTGCTTTAAGGTAAAGCTTTGTTTCCAGAAGTAATACTATATGTCCAAATGTTTGTGGATACCTGACCATCACACCTGTGAGTTTCTGGACATTCCATTACAAACCCATGGGCATTAATATGGAGTTGGGTCACGCTTTGTGTCTATAATAGCTTCCACTGTTCTGGAAAGGCTTTCTGTAAGATTTTGGAGTATATCTGTGGGATTTTGTATTCATCCAGCCAAAAGAGCATTTGTGAGGTCACATACTGATATTGGATGAGAAATCATCATTTAAATTCATTCCAAATGTGTTCTGGGCTATGTGCAAGTTACTCAAGACCCACCATCTCTGTATGAATCTGGATTTATGTACAGGGACACGGTCATTCTGGAGCAGAAAACAGCTTTCACACAACAGTTGCTACAAAGCTGGAAGCACACAATTGTCTCAAATGTCTTTGGCTATAGTGTCAACAGTATCTTTCACTTGAACAAAGTGGTCTGGCACAAAACCTTGTTGTTATCTCTCTTTCAACAAACTCAACAGGAGGCTCCTACAATAGTGCCACATTTAAAGTCACTGAGCTCTTCAATATGACCCATTCTACTACCAGTAGAGACTGCATGGCTGTGTGCATGATTTTATGAACCTTAACAATGAAAAACCTGAATTCAATAATCTTGAGGTGTATTGGCATACATTTGGCCATAAACAGATATCCACCGGCGTACGTCCAATCTACTAATGCCTGATCATGCTTGAGTCCTAGGTTCATATCTGTCTTATATCTGCTCTATCATCCATTCAAACATATGTCCAATGGCAATATTTATCTTCCTGCACCCTGTATGTTCTAAACAAAACCAATTGTGCAAGGGTACAGTATATAACTAATTTATAATACATACATACACTTAACAGTTATCATAAACAGATACAGTATATGTATGTACTCTGTTACTGTACTGTGTTTACTTTCTCTACATATGTAGGGGTGGAGTGGTGGCTCTGAGGCTAATGATCTGTGCTAGTATCCTGAAGGTTGCCAGTTCAAATCTGGCTGGGCCCTTGAGCAAGGCCCTTAACCTTCAATTGCTCCAGGGGCGCTGTACAATGGCTAACCCTGTGCTCTGACCCCAAGGGGTATACGAAACTAACAAATTACTAATATGAGAAATTGTATAAGGCGAAATAAAGAAACAAAAATATATATATTAAGATTAAAAAACACTACTGTCTAACATTTGCTACCACCCTGATATCTTATCAGGTACCAAGAAAATGCACCAGCCTTTTGAATACAATCTTGTTCACTCACATCTTCTGTGTATGTTTTTAATTTCGTGGTTGCCATATTTTCACAAAATCAACTGCATTATTACACTTAAACACCATAAAGTTGAAAACTGGTGCAATGAACAGCAAAGCAGGTTGGTGTGATTTCCCCTTGATGAACCTGGTTTGAACATTAGCTATCCTCATGAGTGATTCGGTCACTCTCGTAAAACCAAGGAACATTGTGTGTTAGTCCACCTTGATGGGACGATCAGCAGTGTTGAATGCTGTCCCTTTGTAGCTTACTTCCCACCAGCAGAAACCTGCGACCCACAGTTTGAGAAAAACTGCTTCGAGGCACCCCCTCAAAACATTGCACAGTAGAAGTTACATGCAGTATGTTATATAATACATAATGAAATCCTGAGGTTTTTGCCTCAGTCATTTTACTGATCACATAAACCAGGTTTCCATCCAAGGATTTTTTGCGAATAAATATTTAGCGCTTCAAATTTTAGCTGATGGTAATGCTAATTATCGATAAAATGTTGTACATTTCGACATAATATTTTTCCGTTTAACTTTAGCGCATAAATTCCATATCGATACTTCAGATGTCGCAAAAACTACACTGGAAACACTTTTTGCCGGAAAAAAGGGCTTTAACGCAAATAAATGTGTCACATGATACATTTTCATCACGTGCAATCAAAACGAGAATAGCGGAGCGGTTTGCATGGTCTGATGAAGAGACTCGTTATTTCTCGTGATGAGCCAATGCAGTAGCGGATAGGCTGGGTCTCCTGCTACTAAAAGGGGTACCTGAACTCCCTCCACATCAACTGTAGCCTGGGGGTGTCTCTCAGGATGTCTAAATAATACAAAAAACGCAAAGGTAATTTACTGTGCCAGTCAAAATATTGAATAAACCATGTGTTTCATTATCTAAACATTTTTTTCTTATTATTAAATGGCAGATGTTTTAGCATATATGAGAAATTCTCTCATTAATATTTACGTTAGTTTTTTTTTGATTAAACGTTATTTTGTATTAATTCAAATTTCAGTTTTAATTAAAAACCTTAAGGGAAGCAGGTTATAGTACTAATTCAGTTGTTATCGCACTGAGAAGGGATGTTGAAAGGTAGGCTCACCTGTACAGATCCGATGCTGCAAACACAGCTGCATCATGGGCACTTCCAGGAGTGCCAACGCAAATGTCTCGTATCATGCACCTGTCATCAACAAGGGCCTGGAGAACAATAGATGGCCATCCTTTGCGATTAATGTAATCGCGGTAGCCTTCCGTCGGAGGAAGAATAGGCACATGCGTGCCATCCAGCGCACCGTAAATCTGTGGCACAAGATGCACCAAGGAATTGCGGTATGCAATTTCATTGGCCTCCGCTACAGTCAGAAGTCTGATATAACGCCGCATTAATTTTTCTTTAATAGCGGTGCACACAGCATATACACATCGATGGACGGTAGTTTTACTAACTCCGAAAGTTTCTTCAACTACTCTATACTCGGCGCAGGTTGCCAGCTTGTAAAGGGCGATGGCAATCGGCTTTTGGGTTGGAACCGGTGGTCGGTGGCAACCTGTGATGGGTGCAACATCAGGCATATGAATCCACACAACATCTCAAACGTCGGCCGTGTCATTCTAAAATGTTGCAGCCAGAGATTTTCTGTAAAGTGTCTCTCCACCACCTCCTCCCAGAAGGTCTTATTCCGTCATCTCTCCCATACCCGTGGGTTTCGTCGCACTGGGGTACTTTCTTCGAGCTCAAGGGCTATCAGACAAGCAACTGCTTCATTCTGCTGTCATCTTCAGATATTATGTACAATTCCAATTATTTGTGAAACTGAAATAACAGTAAGCTGGCAAATTTCAAAAAACTGTCTGAATAATCTCTCCATTTCTTTGTTTCTTTGTTTAGTGGAGGGGGTGTAACGTGGGTAGATAATTTGCGACATACACAAAATTATGTATGGAAACGGCTCAAGGGCAGATTTTGTTTCGCGATACAACAAAACTTATGTGACAGTTCGTTTCGGGGGGGATGACGTCATCACGCACACCATTTTATCGATAAAAAGCCAGTTGGATGGAAACAGGCTGGAGACAGCAAGTTTCGCACATTTTTTTTTACGTATATTCTGTTTGTCGATAACAAAACGTCGCAAAAAACTGGATGGAAACTTGGCTATAGAAGGATGCGAAAAAGCATCATTTTGTTTATATTATTGTAAGATAATTAACAATTAGGGCATGCACAGAGTCCTTTAACCAACAAATCAAAATTCACAATCACTATGGTATGGATGTAAAGGTAAGCCCTTTATTTGCTTATGTTTTGTTGAGCTGTTTTAGAATTGTACCATGGGTGAAGGAGCTCGATGCAGTGTAACACAAAAGCCAACAAAAAGCAACAAAGTGCTAAGGAAACCTCCTGCACATGATGGCTTCATCACATACACCACCTAAAATTTGACTGCACATATTCCATGCCTCATTTCCTTCATAAAACCCACTCTGTAAACCACCTTGCTATGCAAGCTTTCAGACAGCACTAAAATTACAAAATTCACCTGCAAAATCATTAGTTTAACGATAAGTGACATTTAAGGCTTAACAATCCAGTTAATATGAAACCCAGAAAATAATGGCTGTCTGCACGCTAAGTGCTGTAAAGTCTGAAGCATTTAAAAGTTTATCAAGTATGATGTCCATGGGTTTTTAATGCTAATACTATAGGACGGCAGTCTGGTTATATAGGGCTCCAGTCTTCAACATACACTTTAACTTAATCCCTAGAGCAAACTGTATTTACAATCATGTGTTAAAACAGCCATTCATGGAGAACTTTAACTAGCTCTATAAAGTGTCGGCCAATGCATTACATTATATGATTTATAGACAGTTGCTTCTAACAGGTAAAAGGACCCACTGTCCTCTCATACAGAGTACCTGTGCAAACCGGAGTCTTGTTCTGCACTGAAGAGCCGCTCACAGGCTTTCCATCAGCGGTGACGCACCAGCAGTATCCAGTCAGTGTGTGACATTGCACCTGAGGGAATGGAACACAGTTTGACTTCACTACACTTACAAACCCACATAAAGAAAGAAAGCATTTCTCCTGAAAGGAAAATTCATATCATGGAAAGATTCCAATGCCACCTGCTGATACCTTTTGCACTGACTAAATTGCAAGAAAGCTTAACCACTTAACTTTGCAATAAAATGTCTTTAATGAAATGTGTGTTGTATGAATTTGCACAAAGTTTGACTTGCAAAAGACAATGAAAAAAAGTTCTCTCAGAAGAACAAAATCCAAAAGCATTTTTTACACTTACCTACCATATACCAGGGAGACAAAGTGCAAATCAAGCTTATTAAATGGTCAGAGATGTGTGCAAATGTCTAATAGATTAATCTAAGTTTATCCAATTTTCAGAGTTTAAAAAACATTTACATTTTTTGAAATACTAAATACTTAAGTAACTTTTTACTTCATACAAATTCATGATACATTCTAAAATACTCATATATTTAATTTTTAACCCTCACAGGACAACATTTCACTTGTCTTTTTTAATGGCTGAAGTATTCAAAGTAAGTGACTTGCTGAAGAGAATATTGTGAATCAAAGATAGGGCTGACCCAAATGTTTTAAAGATTTATATAATTTATGTTCAAGAAACATGCTGGGCTAGACCATTAGAGATCATGCAAGTCAAGACTAGCAACAGACTGAAGAAACGATCAGTCCATTTACTTGAAAGTGCTTCTCTGCACACTCTCCAGTAGGAGAAGGGAACTAACCGCTAAAAAGGGGTCACCCTATGTGTTAGCATGGGTGTGCATTCATACAGTAGGTCTCTGCATGTTGATACACCTACTAATTAATATATTTTTTTACCAAAGATGGCTTATTCTCTTTGAGTAAAAGCACCTAACCACAACATTACATTATATACAGTAATTGAATACATGCACATAATATACATTCATACATACACATAATATATATTGGTTGCAAAAATTAATCCCTCCCACATTCAGGTCTACAACCTTGAAATGAACAGTGCAGCCACAAACCAGCACAATCAACTGAGCAAGTAAAAGTACTAGCCGATGTCACTCAGAAAGGGATTCTCACTACTCATCAGTTAAGGATGCTCATATGATGAAACATACAATAGAACCTCCATATCCATTAATTCCTTTTTTCCATGGTTTACTGTGTATAGTAAATGAAAACTTTCAGAAATAACTGACTGCCACATTTCATGTACAGGAAAAACCTAACATGTGCCAGCATTGCGTGCAAATGTGTGTCTACTTTATGGATGACATCCCTTTCGCCTCGCTGACGGGTCAAGTACAGTATAAACCAGCATGTACCTTTCTTACAGTATTGTTGTGAAAATAACAGTACCTGTTGTGATACTAGTGCTTCCCATCAGAGAAAAAGAACAGTTACTGAGTACCCAAAATAGGCAAAGATATTTTTAGGAAAGGAACTTAAAAATGTGCTTAAACTGTGTAAATGTGCAAGACATTCTTTATTACTCTATAACTCCTTGAAGATTAAGCTAAATCATCAAAATCCTGGTCATTTGAGAGAGAGAGAGAAAGAACAAGTATAATAATGTAAAATGTGTTTTACTATTATTTAATTTCAGTAATGTCTCATTGTGAGTAATTTATCAATTAAAGTTTATTACAGGTATGTACTGTATGTAAACAAAAGAGAAATTATATGTAGAGTTCACAGTTACTCATGATCTCAGGCATACACAGTAGGTCTTGGAACATATCAATGGATACAGTGGTTCCTATGTACTATATACTGATCATATAGCTCAAAGTCAGTTAATATGAAAACGGCATTTATAAATAAAAAAAAAAAAATACATAATTTTACAGTTTCTCTAGCTAACAGCTGGTGAAATTACAGGAGACAGATATGCCAGTTTACATGTGAAATATATATAAAATATTGTCATTCATCACCTAACCAAAATTTTTTTTACTTACTTCACGGTTTTCTTCGTTAATATATTATTACAGTACAATGGTTAAATTGGAACGAATGTTTCAAGTTCTACAGCATTTGTGATTTATTTTCTTTTTGTTTTATTTACTAGATACAAGTCATCTCATTAGGACATGTTAGCGAAGCTTGTGAAAGAAACTCTCAGTCCCACCTGTTTGTATGACAGAAGCAGCAACCTCAGGTACCCTGCTTCTGTATTCTCCAGGTCTCTTTTCCAAACATACATGCTAAAAGCACTCTATCAGTATGTTAAGTAATCCACCAAAGGATTTCTCTCTTACGCCTGGGATGTAGTCTTTCAAAATGACAGCAAGCTACTCTTACCTACGTTGTTTTTACATGCCTGCAGGTGGGTTATGAACCATTCCTGCAGTGACACCGTCTAAGCATTTAGTTTAAGTTAACTTTATATACTTCAAGCATTTTGTTTGCCTCAAGAAAGGATCAACATTATTACTGACAAAAAATAGGACTGAGCTCTTACATGTTTTTACATATCATCAGTTTCCTAAAAGCACCAAGTATGCGGTAGGAACAAGTGCTGGACAGGACACAAGTCATAACAGAATTTCAAGCAGGGTGGTGTAGTGGTTAAAGCTTTGGACTTCAAATCCTGGGTTCAAATCCTGCTACTGACATTGTGTGACTATGATAAAGTCACTCCCCCTGCCTGGGCTCCAACTGGATAAACATTAGAAACACAACCTGTGGCACCTCAAATGTTGTAACTCGCCTTGCACGAACATATCAGTCAATAATAATAGTAATAAGGCCTGTCACACTCATATCTGAACTTCATATCTGTTTAAATGACCAGTACAATTCCAAAGTGACATGAAAATGTCTAAAGTCTTCGATCTACGGTGTCACTAAGCAGCTATGTGGGACTGTCATGACAACTATTGCGTATCTGAACATCATTTCCAGTGGCAGCTTATTCATATTTTTGGTTAGATAGCTAATATTTTCATTAATGAAGTAGAAAAGCTTCGGTCCACTCACAAAGAGTAGTTTTCCTTTTTATAAATGCAGGGTAGTTCAAAAAGTTTTTTCCCCCAAAGTTTTTTGGAGGGACTGGCCAGTGTGCAATACCTAAGGTCAAACTGACAGGTGCCCCCAGGTGTAGATGTTCTTTATTGATGGCAAAATTTTAGATTCTCTATACTAACAAAATGACATGACCAAAGAGAAACATGAACAGCTTATACCTCATGCTATACACCTTGTTCTGCATGTCATACGCAGTGAGGCTGCAGGAATATAAAAAGTGATATTAATGAAATGAAGGCAAAAAAGAAGCCAGGCAAAAAAAATGGGCAATTACACGCATATTCATTTGTTACTGGGAGCTGCCTGACTCTCGGACAATCCTTTCATTACAGAACCTGTTTAAATCAATTTGGGGTCAACATTGTTATTACAAGAGAGGAACTGGCCTTGTCATCAAATGGATTTGACATTGGGCCAAATAATTGGAAAGCAAGTACTCTTCTTCTCGGGCTGAACTTACATAACCATTCTCCTCACCAAACACACATAAAAATAAATAAATAAATAAATAAAAAACCTCAGTTCTTTGGTTACTCTAGGACACTCTAAACCACACAAATGTTATGTCAGTAATAACATACCAAGTTTTAATCTGTGCAAGATATGGAATCATCAAGCGCTTGTGGCAATAATTTCATTTTGGTGTCATATGGGTGCAGGAATGTTTGGCTTGAAACAGTGTAGTGCTACAATTTGGGATTTTAAAAATCCTTCCAGTTTAATTGATACTTCAGTGTATTTTTAACAATTTATATTCAATTTCCTCAAACACTGACCGTCCTTAACAGATTCACAACAAAATTTTGGTATTTTTAAAATCATTATGAATATCATATCTTTTTGAAGATCTAAAGCTGTGTTTTATTTCCATACCATACTGATCATTCAATGAGTGTAATTAATGTCTGCTGTAACTGACAGAAGATGCAAAATATAAACCACATGGGCACTGCAACAGTAACACTGGAAAAGACTTGTCAGTGCTTATTATTGCAATCTGCGCTTTAAAGTAAAATTGACATTCTTGCCAATTCGCATTGCTATAAACTGTTGCTTGTTTGTACACACCAAAGTGGCTCAAGAGTTTTCCAATAATATATTTTGAGATGTCCTCTGGTATTTAAACACACATACACAGTACTGAAAGAAGAACTAAAAAATCAAAAAGTGCAAAACACCTCTAATACATTTGAATTCTAAAAGGCGAAGCCTTTGCTCAAGCTTAGAAAAAGAAGCATTCCAAGGTGGGTGAATAAGCAGGACAGGAATGCAGGGAGACTGAAATGATTTACGGTAAGTCTACCGCAAGACAGCTCCCGAGTCCCCCTAAATTCATTCCCTGCTGGAACAGAGTGTTGAAAATTACCGCATGTCCCCATTGAGTCAGTTTGGAAAAAATCTGCCACAAATAGCACCTTCTGCACAGTGGTCGACTCAGCAGTTACATTACATAAAGCCCAGGACCATGACTTAGACATTATTTTTCATTACTGAGTCATCTTGCTGTTTTTAACAGATTCTTTTTTTACTGTTCTCAACTGACCTGTAGTAAAGTACATCATCAACAGAATAGCTTTAACCTAGATATAGGCATAAGAATGGCAACATAAGCGTTCTGGCCAGAATAAAGTGTTTATGTTCTCCGTGTGTGCATTTAACTATAATAGCAAAAACCTGTCAGAATCAACCTTACATCTGTGTTGTCAGAAAAGTGAAAAGAAAAAAAAAAGCATATGCAGACTGTTATAAAACTAAAAACTAAAATATGTGCTTAAAGCCTAACAAAGTTTTTCAAAAAGTGCTAACTACTAAAGGGTGAAACAGGACAAGACTTAAGTACCAAATGACTTAAAGTGCAGGGGACAAACAGCACAAAGGTTACAGCAGCAAAAGGGGAAGAAGGCTGGCATCAACACGACAGACAATAGCAACTGGCCTACATTAAAACTGTCAAAGCAAGATAAATTGCCGGCACCAAAAAAGAGCCACAACACAAAATAAGCTGCAATATAAAGAACAAATGGCAGACATCCCCACACACTACCTACCCATTAATTTTTGTAGCCCAAGTGTAAAGAACCCCAAACTTACCCTTTTAATGCCAATTTCAGGGGGATACAGCCAATCCCTGCATTTCCAAGACCCAAGCAGGATGGGGTGCCAGGCTACACCATGGTCCACTCAAACCCACTTGTGTCTTTGGGAAATGTGTAAACCCCAGCAGTATGACTAGATGAAATATTTACACCGGCAAGACACCCAAGCATTAACCTCTGTGGTACCCTGAAATAAGTGTCCACTCCAAAACCAAAATACATCGGTTTGACTTTGAAAAGGAATAGAAGATTTAAAAAAATAAAAAATTAATCAATAATAACTTGATAAGACAAACGTCAACACGAAAAAGAGCAAACACTAATGGGAGGTATGATTATATAAGGAAGGAAAATCCTTGCATCAACAGGAGGAACCAATGAAGGTGGGTTGTATGAAATCAAGTGTGATGTAGACCAAAAAAACAGGTCTACTTGAAAACAGGAAAAGACATCCTCATTAAAAATGGTAGGGGGTGATGAACAGTCAAGTATATGTAAGAGGACTACAAACAACGCAGATGCAGTCACATCGTAAAGGACAGACATAGACATCGGGCACCAATGATGGAGAACCGATTATCACATAGAAGAAACAACTTAAGCAGCAGGAAAAAAAGGGAAAATGGGCATGACAGTACCTAGTCCCGAGTATGCTAAGATTGCTTCAACAGCTTCCACACAGTACAGAGGGCTTGATGCAGCTTACCTCAGTTTCAGACACCATGATCCAGACACACAGGGTTGTATCGTGTCAAGGAATAACCATGCTTCTGCACCAGCCTTGAGATGTCAAACACCATCTGTGGAGGCAATGTCTCTCTGCAGTTCAAATTATGATCAACTGTGAGAAAATGGGGCTTCATGGTCCTGACCTTCCAGATGTTTTATCACCATATTACAGAAAATGAATGGAAGCATACATCATGGCAATTATGTGCTAATTTATGAGCAATAAAAAAAGAAGAGTTCACCTGTGCAAAAGAGCCATCCTCGTTGCACTCAGGGATAAAGACAGACTCCTGTGGTCTCTTGGCTTGTTCCAGTGCCTGGGATCTCTCGGCCCGACATTTTGTCACCCCAGATTCTAAGATGAAAAAAAAGAAAAAATAAATCCACACTGACTCACGTGGTGCAGTATATCAAAAGCTACACACTGCTCAGAGAGATTCAGTATGCAGTGAGCACATGCATTATGGATTAAAAAAAGGGTAAAAATTTATCATTCACACAACACCACAAAGTAATAAAAAGAGAAGCCACCACTAGTCTCTTTGTACAGGAACAGGCAATAATTTGGCAGCAACCAGTATACGATGTGGTCTTTGGCCGGCTTGTCATCCCAGCCAATACCCCAGGCCGCCAGATGGAGCCCTCCCTGCAGTATGGAGGTGCCCCGAAGACCAGCAAGGAGTCATGGACTATGTAGTTTTTATACACAACCCTGCTGGATACCACAGGGGCAGCAAGAGGGAGCTGCAGGGAGGACTGAAGACTCCTTTGTGCCCTATAACCCGGAAGTGTGTCAAAGGAAGAGCGACGTGCTTCCGGGGTGAGAAGAAGGACTCGCACCTGATCTTGCAATGATAGAGAATCACGTGGACTAGGGATTGGTAACACTTCCGGGTCAGGAAGGGTAAAAGGACTGTGGGAGCTCCCAGACGGCGAGCTGAGCTGGGTGGAAGGGTGGCAACGCGTCTGGGAGTGGAGGATTGTTATTGTGATTAGTTTGTTTATGAGTATAGTGGAGGAGAGGGTGCTTTGTGCACTGTGGCATTTAAATAAAGTCATCATTTGGACTTTTATCTGGTGTCTGGAGTCTTGGACTGGGGTTCAAGGGAGCGATACAGCCCCAATCTGTCACAACGAATATATGAAAATAAAGAATTATACTGCCATTTGGACCTTCACAAAAAAAACCTCTTCTATCATGTCACCCTTTTGCTTGCTTTTGAGCATAGGTCTACCTGAAATGCTTACATTAGTTTAGTTGCCCTTCTCAGTCTCTTTAAAAAGAGAATGCAGTGTTCTAGTGTGTTACACAACTTGAACAGAACCTTTTCAGACTCAGTTCTATTATCCAAGCAGATATGTTAGTCTATACCTTCTCCATAAATATACAGTGGAACCTCGGGTAACAACCGTAATTCGTTCCAAAACTCTGGTTGTAACCCGATTTGGTTGTGACCCGAAGTAATTTCCTCCATAGGTTTGTATGTAAATACAATTAATCCGTCCAGACGTACGGTATGTAAATAAAAAACTGTATGTAAATATATTTTCTTTAAAGATTTTTAAGCACAAAATTAGTTAATTATACAATAGAATGTATAGTGTAAAAGTAAATTAATGCTAAACCATTAAATAACACTGAGACAAACATCCAGTCTCCCTGCTCAGCTGCACTTGAGCCTGTGCTCTCTCTCTCTCTCTCTCAGCTGCACACAAGCCTGCGCTTTCTGTCTCTCTCTCTCAGCTGCACACGAGCCTGCGCTCTCTCTCTCCTGCACCGGCTTTATTTATTTAGTTATTTATTAAAACTGGCCTTTTTGACTGGAGCTGTGGACCCGCTATACCACAGGAGGAAGCTGGGTTGAGAGGAGGTTACAGTTTTGAGACAGAGTCTCTCTGCGTGATGCACCGAGAACAATGTACAGTACAGGGAGAGACTGAACATGTGTGGAAATCATCAGCACGCACAAACCGAAAGGGAAACTGGCTTGTTCTTATACAGAGTGTGTGGTCATGAACAGATGCAAAAGTTTGGCAAACTTTGTAGTCGTAACCTGATTTGTACGTGTTCCGAGACATTCGTGAACCTGCACAAGATTAATTAATTATGAACACATTGCTGACATAAATTACTATTGCCAAATTTTTAGTCTCCTCTTTCACATTTGACATTCAGACTTGGAAAATATGAAAAACCTGGGGGACAGACAAAGAACTCCATATCGTTTTTTCACTTTTTCCAGAAGCGGTTTTGAAATTACTTGTGAAGGCCACTTCTAATATGGGAATCCGAGGTATCTAATGTTATGAGTTCTGTCTTTCAAGAATTTATTATGTAATTTCTAGTTTCTGACTAAATGAAAATCGATTATTGGACATTAAAACAAAGAGACTGTGAATATGAGGTTTGCTTTTCTGTTACATCCACCTTAACAAAGCTCACAAATAATTTACGTTTTACTACATTGCCACTTCGTCTTTTCTCTCAGACGCCAGCATTTTTTGTTACAATGCAACACCTTGAAATCCTTTCAAATGGTTAGGCACGTCTGGATGATGCCATCAATGAAATAAGTCTCAAATGTGTGGTGTTGTGTTCATAGATTTTTACAATTTGGTGTGAAGAGCCAATACAAATGATTAGCAGAAGTATGCAAAGGTCAGTCAGTCAGTCATTGTCCAACCAGTTATATCCTAACACAGGGTCACTTGGGTCTGCTGGAGCCAATCCCAGCCATCACAGAGCGCAAGGCAGGAACAAATCCCGGGCAGGGTGCTAGCCCAGCACAGGTATGCAAAGGTTCACAAGATTTTTTCCTATACATCATATTTCTCACACACTATTTTGGAATATATAGGATATCCAGAACAATTTTAAAGAGTTCACAATTCTATCAATATTTGTTTCAGAAAGCTATATGGTTGTACTCTAACCCACTGTCTAAGAATGGTTAAGGAATAGCAATTCAATTTTATTTTCTTTCCAAACTACAGTTTAATACACACAATGACATGCAATACAAACTGTACTTTAAAAGAAAAATAAGTAAGTGATGAAAGATTTACCTGTCTTCTGTTATTATTTTATTTTCTTGAATGAGCTGTATTGGGAAACATAAAGACAACTGCTTGGCAGAAAAACTGTATTAGCTGTTTTTCAGTGTTTGATTTATGAAAGTGCTTATGGCCAAAATGTCATATACAATAAAATAAAGATTAAATGATGATTAGTATAATGTTAATGATGTGGTAATGATGTGTTAATTAACTGTTATATACCACACTTGACTTGTAACTTTTTTCTGTTTTTTTAACACATAAAAACCACAAGTAGTGGTAGCTACAGTTTACAAATCTTCTTTTGGGTGGCACTTTGGTGGGTAAGAAAACAGACTGTCGTTTAAAGCTGCAGATTGAGTCACCACCTCTGAACGAGTCGCTTTACCTATAAACATACACTGAAACAGCTATGGATGTGGACTTGGGAAAGCGGCACTCAAACTAAAAGCTGTTTATATTGCAGATAGTTAAACAGCTATGGAGAAACAATCACATAGTGTAAATGCATGGCTACCTGAATGTGTAACACAGCAGCCATTCCCTTCAACTACCACTTAACATGAAGCACCTTATTGAGACATTGTTTCACTGATTTTGTGACCACTAGAATTAATATCATCTTACAACTTGCATGTTTAATATTTATAGCACCCTGATGCACTTATAAAGTATTTGGTAAAAGCATTCATTAAAAAGACGCTACTTTAAAAGTATAAAGACTGAAAGTGCATGTCACAGTTTCCAGAATGGTAACAGGCAATTCTTTACAGAAGAGATTAGTCCGTTGAATTAAAATGTAATAAAATTTAACTTGAATGAAATGTGAGAATGTCATCTTTGCCTGTTTCTGCCATAGAGCTCACAACTAGAATTTAAACGCAATGAAACATTGTGTGCATATACATGCATTTTAATAACCCAGATATTCACAGATACCTACATTCTAAAATGCTATGCTATGTATACCTTTATTATAGTTCACAGCAAATTTAGGACTAAACAAATTTATAAAAACAAGAAAAACACCACAGGCTTTATGATTGTTTTCAGATTTGAAGTGGCAACTTTTTTTGTACAGATCATTAATATTGTACACATCAATAGGGGTTTTCTGCCTTAACCAACCAGGTTACTTGCCTTATCCCAGTTTTGTGCGTGCAAATAAATAAAGTTTTATGGTAAATTTGTGACCATACCCATAGCTGTAGTGGTGAGGAACTAGGCATGACATATAGAGAATTTATTTTTGCCTCTCTGGCAATTTAACAAGCTCAGATTATTGATATACTAAAGACATGATAAAAGTCTCCCCTCTAGTCCACAACTTTGTGCACAGCAGCTCCCCTTTAATATAAACACATTTCCTAGTTCACATAGTCAGTGAAGTTTGTCTGAGTCACTAATTATGAATTTTGATTTCATCAGGTTTTGACTGGAATATGCAAACTATGAGGATAAATACAGAATTTGGTCATCTTTTAGTCACAGTGAGCTCAGGTTAGTGCTCCTGCTGCTTGCCTTGCTGACCAGGAGTGCTAAACAGGAGAGACAGATGGCTTATGTCAGATCAGACATAAATCATACAACAAATAATATACCTGGCTCCTACAGTCATTATTGTGACATGCAAGAGTACAGTGGGATTTTTATATGCATGTGCTCATCCACATGAACACATCACCACCACCACGTCAATCAGCTCAAGGTCACCTTTGTAGTCATTATCAGATTAGGGGTTAAACAAAATGACCAGGTAAAACATAATTACAGGGCTACAACATTCATTTTCATGTGTCCGTCTGGTCAGCCTTCACAAACTGCGTTATTGTTACTCCAGGTTGTCAGCAGCCTAACCACATCTTGCTCTAAAGTACGTACTGTACATTTATTTCACTCAGAACCTCTGCTCGAAGTTGCTAACAATTTATTGACCTATTAAAAGTAAATGACTTCTGAAATTTTAAAATAAATTCTAATTTTAGAACTACCATGCATTCAGTCAGTCATTATCTAACCTGCTATATCCTAACACAGGGTCACAGGGGTCTGCTGGAGCCAATCCCAGCCAACACAGGGCACAAGGCAGAAAACAAACCCTGGGCAGTGCGCCAGCCCACCGCAGGGCACACACACCAAGAAAACACAAGGGACAATTTAGAATCACCAATACACCAAACCTGCATGTCTTTGGACTGTGGGAGGAAACCGGAGCACACCCACGCAGAGAACATGCAAACTCCACACAGGGAGGACCTAGGAAGCGAACCCAGGCCTACTAACTATGAGGCAGCAGCGCTACCGCTGCCCCACCGTGCCACCCATTGATAGTCATTACTTCCTATACTTTAAGCCATATACATTTTTAATTAGTGGTTTATTAGGTATGCATGTATGATTTACAAATGTATATTGAATTTTAGTTTCCATGGACAACACACTATGGCATATTTAATATTCATCTTTTAGTGTAAATATTCAACAATGCCATAATGTAAAAAACATTGAAATTCTCATTTAAACAAAGCCTGATAAATGTTTTAAACATTTTAACCACCTCATTTATTTGGCATATGCCATTACAACATCTGATGTACAACTGACTCCATTTCTTTTCTTTTTCCAATTAGAGCACAGGCAGGTGAAGTGACTTGCTCAGGGTCACTCAGTGTCAGTGGCAGGATTTGAACCGACGATATCAGGGTTAGAAGTCCAAAGCCTTAACCACTACACCACACTGCCTCTGCATCCTCTTCCCCTTGGTGTTTGGGAACTTGGGACTGAGTCAATAGGATATTCCCACACCCTCTGGGTTTCCAAAGGAGAAATTACTTCCACATTTGACATTACAATAGAGCTGTACTATTCAATCTTTGATCCCCACAACTGGAGGTGTACCTTTGCATCTGCCACGATATGCAACAGTGAGAGAAGGATCTCTGCAGCGTACCCTGTGGAAGTCACAGGCAGTATCGTAGCTGCGTCCATCAGAGCCACACAATGGCTTGGCCGGAGTCCGTGGGCAATGAACATTGCACTGTCCATCCCTATCTCGGTCTCTGTCCCCAATCAACCACTGCAATGGAAAAAAAACCAAAACAAAACAAAAACAGATTATTATTTTTGTACACCTTTCAGAGGGAAGGTTAAGGCATACAGTATCCAGGGAAAGGATTATGCAACAGTTTCATAAAAAAGTAGAACAGCCCTTTGTAGCATCATTACTAATAAACCAGACAAATAGCAGGCTGACTCAAGGCGCAGATTTATTGTGAAATACAGAATTAAAACTTTACAACGAAATGCTCTGACTGCACTGTTACACCTGAAGAAGCCCATTTATGGTGTAAAGATCCCACATAACGCAGACAGCCAGCATGCAACATCAGCAGAGCTACTCTCAGTTCACTTCAAGAACTAAACCAACCATAAATGTCAACTAGAAGTGTCTGCTTTGAGAAATGAGCAAAACAGTTATAATTGAAAAAGGCGGCACCCATTTTAAATCACCTGAAGTAGCACAATTGTATGAGTACCCCTCATGGTCCACAGTCAGTAAGAGTCATGTCTAAACTAAATGAACACAGGACCATATCATTATTTTCAAGCTAGTTAGCCCTCCGTATGAATTGTGAATGGGTTCCATTGCGTTTCTATTAGAAACTGACAGTGTGTACAGATTTGTATGTTATCCCCAGTTCAGTGAAGATGTTTGTGTGTGTTAATGTTACCTAATTGAATGCTGTTCCACTCCAGGATGATTGTTTCCCTGTGATAACTGATGTCCCGTTAAATCATGAATTAGACAGCGGGTGAATGGAATCGATAGACATTTTCAATTGTTACTCATGTCAAACTATTAATAATGACACAAGCACAAATATAGAAAAGAGAAAACTTAGAAGTTAACGACAATGTCCATTTTGAGTAGACAAAGTCTGCAATAAGAAATTATGCAAACGATTTATTTTTGTTTTTTCTTACCTGGGCACCAATGTCAGGGACAACCCAAGAACTGCTACTGCGGTATTAAGTCAGTACAGGATCAGTAGTACCAAGTGTAAGTCAGTGCTGGACTGCAAGCAAATTACTGGACAGCAATACATGATAAAAAAAAGTCTGGAAATGCTTTGTGTTTGAGGCAGAAGAATTTCAGCACGCAATTGCAAAAATTGTGCCTATTATTAAAAGAAAAAAGCAATAAAATAAAAGCAAAAACACATGTGTGCTTTCATTGTTGCTACTTTTATTCCATTATGGAGATAGTTCAGAAATACATTTGTGTATACATTTAAAGCACAACAATGTGACTGATAAGTTGTAACCATTTAACTTTAGGGTTTCGTGAATTTGTGAAAGGAATAAAAATGATGGTGAGATGAACTGCTTTTTAATATAGTGCTCTTCAAAGTCCCTAAAAGAAACACAGGCTTCAAATTCTTTCTTTGATTGTATCAAGCAAATCTACAGATGTCCATTTAAGTATCCATCCATTGTCTAAACTGTTTATACAGTTCAGGGTCACCTGGAAAACCTTGCATGCATCCACCATTAGGCATAAAGGACTATGCACCCTGGCAGAGTTGTAACAAGTAAAACTTGAGGCAGGTTTCAGACCAAGTGGCTATCTGGACTGCCAAAACTGGCAATTACATGAACTGATCTATTTGTTAAGAGCAAAAGAAAATTCATTTGGTACTTCAAAGCAGAAAGCACTGTAATTATTCCAATTAGCAGGACAGATAAAATGTCATAATTCTTGCTAAATGCAAATATACAAATGCTAACTTTCTGCCATTCTTTTGGATTTTGAAGTCAGTCTGTAGTTCATCTGTAAAACCCTAAAATGCGATGAACATTGTGAAAGCCCATGTGTCACATATTGGAAAGGTTTTTCTGTGGATTTATTGTGGTCTCCCAGTTAAACTGTTAGTAACGTCAATCAAGTTAATTTTCTACTTCTGGATTAGTACACAGGCTAGTCTGATCAGTTTTACAGGGATTCAGAAACAGAGGATTAATGTAAAACTAATAAATTTGATTTCACACAGGAAACTAAAGTTGACACAAATGTTAAAAAAAAGAGAGATACAGATTTGCACAAATAAGCCCCAGGAGTTTGTGACATTTAAAATTTTAATTAATTAAACTTATCCATGAAATATTATATTTTAGTTATTCAGCAAATATGCAAATATAAAAGCAGGGTGATTGCAGAGTGATTCTCTAATAAACCTGGTTTTAAAAGCATGTTGTTTTAAAGAGTTTAATTAAAAATAGTCTGAATTATCATGGAATTCACTAATTTAGTAGTACATATACAGGTATAATGATGTTTGAATTTTTTAGTTTTACTTTTAAGCAGTACTTGAGAAAATTTCAGGGAATGAGCACAATTAAGATAAATCAGGTACCCCATGAAGATATGATCTATTCTAATAAAAGGCAAAGCCCTCACTCACTCACTCACTCACTCACTCACTCACTCACTCACTCATAACTAATTCTCCAACTTCCCGTGTAGGTAGAAGGCTGAAATTTGGCAGGTTCATTCCTTACAGCTTCCTTACAAAAGCTGGGCAGGTTTCATTTCGAAATTCTACGCGTAATGGTCATAATTGGAAGCTGTTTTTCTCCATTTACTGTAATGGAGATGAGCTTGAACGCCGTGGGGGCGGAGTTTTGTGTGACATCATCACGCCTCCCACATAATCATGCAGTACATAGAAAACCAGGAAGACCTCCAAAAAGCTCTGAAGAAAACATGCATTATATAATTGAGAAGGCAGCGAAACAATAAGAAGCGAGCGAGTGACATATACAACCATATTCATGAGTTCTGCTACTTCGGAAACAAAGCACGATGTAAACCTACACTTTAAATTAAGTTCATAGACAGGCTGCCGCTGGCGTTTGTAATTTAGTGCCTGCCCGTCAGCGGCAATCCAATAGCAAACTCCCACTAAATATTCACGGGTGAAGGACTGTGCTTATGCAGAGGAAGATGAGATGGTCAGGGTGGTGTTTGGCACAAACTCAGCGAAACTGCGAGAGAAAGTTTTAAGTGCCAGGACTAAGGTAACATTAAATACAGCCATGGACATAGCACGAGATGGCACCAGCACAGCTGGGAACCTTCGATGCATGTACACCGAGCGGCTCACGTGAACTGACGCAGTGCACAGATAAAAGCAACAGTTCCAAAGCGCTGAACAAAACCGAATTACACAATTGAAAAGGCAGCAAAAATATGAAGCGTCTGATACATACAAGCATATTCATAAATCCAGCTACTGCGGAAACAAAGCACATGGTGGAAAAAGTCAATGTCCCGCTAAAGGAAGACAGTGTAAAAAACCCGTGCATGCAGTGTGTCAGGTCTCAGATAAAGAAGAAGACGAGCTGTTTATTGATGCAGTAAGAAACAAATCGATGAATGAAACCTGTCATCTTTACAACGATTGACAAACACGGAATGTAACTTGAACACAACACATCCTACAAATACAACCTGATTGAAAGAAATAATGATAATCAAATCCTTGATGACAGCAACACTCAGTAACACTCACAAAACAAATACTGTATATTGACAGTCATGTTACGTTATTTTTAAAATGTTCCCTTTTTTTTTCTAGCTTTTTTAACACACTACTTCTCCGCTGCGATACGGGTATATATATATATGTATATATATATCCCGATCTACATACTCGAATAATGGATACTTTTTTAGCCATCAATGATTGTTTTGGTAAAGCCATACTCAGTGTATTCATTAGATGAGCGGTAAAAAGTAAGAGCAGGGAGGATGACTTATTGAGGCATGCAGGCTGTAGTGCGCGTCAACTCTATCTGAATTGCGCGATCACATTTGAAAAAATATATCTTTTCAAGTTCTATTTAGTCCATATGTGTCAAACTCAAGGGCGCGGGCCACATCCGGCCGGCGTGTAATTATATCCGCCCGCTAGATCATTTTATATACTGTATTATTGTTATTAATGGCCGGGTATATGAAGCGCTGGTAACACAATAAACTACAGATCCCATAATGCAGCGCTTCAGCTGCCTTGCCTAACACTTACCGCGTTAATCAAGTCTAGCTTATAGATGCTGCAAGTTATTGCGAAGCTAGCTCACACGATGCTGAAGAGAAAAGTTGATTCTGAAAATACAGCCTTTAAAAAACGATGGGAGGCTGAGTATATGTTTACTGAACCCGTGTGTCTCATTTGTGGAGCTAATGTGGCTGTAATTACAGAATTTAATCTAAGACGGCACTATGAGACAAAACATCAGGGTAACCTGAAAGACCTGAATGCAATGCAGAAGATACAGAAAGCAGAAGAATTAAATAAGAATCTGACACTTCAGCGGACGTTTTTACCCGTGCACAATCACAAAGTGATTTCACGTGAAGCTGCTTTTATGGGAGACACAAATGCACCAGTGCAACTTGCCCCACTTTCCCTGTTGCCAAGTAATGTTGAACCAAGTCGTCACTACAGTGTTCCCAAATACACACTTTGCTGATAAACTGAGCGCACTGAGTTTGCACGGCGCTTTGGTGACTTTGAAGAACAAAAAAAGTCCGTTTACATGCGGCTCGAACCTTGTGCATGTTTGGTAGCACATATCTGTGTGAGAAGCTCTTCTCAGTGATAAAGACTAACAAAACAGCACACAGGAGTCGCCTCACTGATGAGCACCTGCAATCCATCCTGAGAATCTCCACAACACAGAACCTCACACCAAACATAAACGAACTTGTTGCCAAAAAAAGATGCCAGGCGTCCAGCTCTAAAATGACATATGAGCAAAGACAATTGAATGATTTGATTTGTTATTGCTTAAATAGAACTTGAACAAATACGATAGTTCATAATATCCACGCAGACTTGCACGTAAGAGCGGGAGTTATCCGTTTTAACAAACAGCGTATTGCACTGATACGAAATAGCCTTGTGTGTATATATGTAGATATGTATGTATATGTATATATATGTTTATATATGTGTGTGTGTATGTATATATATATATATATGTATTTGTATGTATATATGTGTGTGTGTATATATATGTGTATATGTATATGTTTGTGTGTGTGTAAATATATATATATATATATATATATATGACAGCAACACTCATCACTCACAACAGTGACAAAACAATTACATTGACAATCATGTTACGTTATTTTCAAAATGTTTCCTTTTCTTTTTCATTGCTTCTTTAACACACTACTTCTCCACTGCGAAGCGCGGGTATTTTGCTAGTGCTTTATAAACCCTACGCAGAAATCCCTAAATCTATTGTTACACAGGAGAAATATCCATGTCCATCACAAAGTAAAATCCAAAACTTGCATTGTATTTTAATATTCAAGAATGCCAATTCAAGTTTAAATGATAGTTGGGTAACTACTTGATGAGATATCTCACTATTGTAAAGTTGGTGTTACTATCAATATTTCTACATTTTTTATTCTATTACAGTAAAAAGCACAATATTGTTCACTTGAACATTAGAGGTACCTTTAATAAGAAACCACTGAATGAAACTTTTGTTTTAATGTGGCACTGAATTGGTATCAAGTATAATTAAATTTCACTGGTATAGGAAATGTATAAAAAAATCTCGATCCTTTATATGAACGAGATTAGATGCTTGCTGGTTTTATGATCAAGCAATGACCTCAGAAGAGGAGCGGACAAAGGAATGTAGAGAATTAAAGTGAACCTGATATCAGCAGATGAATTGAATTATCTCAGGGTCTTGCTCACAACTGAATGAGTACTGGCCACGAGCTTTGGGCAGTGACCGAAAGAATTAAATAATGGATTTAAGCGACAGAAATTAACTTCCTTCGCAGGGTGTCTGGGCTCAGCCTTAGAGAAAGGGAAGGAATGCAGTCATTCAGGAGGAGTGTAGTAGTGTGGGTCACTGTTCCTCCACATTGAATAGAGCTAATTGAGGTGGTTTGATCAGATGCCCCTGGGGATGCCACTCTGAGGGAGGCATGTCAGGATTGTCCAGTCGGGTGGAAACCAAAGGGCAGACCCAGGAATGCTGAAGAGATTATATCACTTATCTAGCCTTTGGATGCCTTGGTATCCCTACAGAGGGGTTGGAGGTGGTGAAGGGAAAAGAGCATGTCTGGGCATTACTACTCAGACTGCTGCCCCTGTGACTCAGAACCACAGAAATTTCTGAAAATGGAACTGAAAGAAAATATCAGTATTATATTATTATTATTAAATAATAGCAATATAGACAAAATATTAAACAGATCAGACTGGGCTTATTAATATGACACAATAAGCTCTGAATTTCATTTTCACCATTAGCCTATCATCAATAAACTGTTTTTCAACTTGTCCAATGAGTTAGTGTTTGACATTATAGTCATATGGAAGGTCTGTGCTGTAACTAGCTCTAGAACCACTGAACATTAACTATTCCATTAATCAAACCACACAGTCATTTAACATTAAACCTCTTGAATATAAATTGTATTCTGAATAAGTTTCAGTTAGGTTTTAGTCTCAGTCATAGCACAGAAACGGCATGGATTAAAGTACTGTATATACTCGCGGATAAGTTCTCCCGCGGATAGAGTCGGGACTTGATTTTACTGTATAATTTCTGGCCTTTTATAATGTCAATCGTATAAGTTGAATGCGGAAAAGTATCGCTATTGGTCTAAGAGATTATGATATGCTAACGCCTACCTGAGAGAGTAACCATGGAGCACACTGCTTTTTTTTTCTGTGTGTGTGGCTATGCTCTGTATCAGCGTGTGCTCCTAACCTCTCTCTCTATTGTGCCTACTTGACCGCATGGTAATACCCAAACTATTCCAAAGCAACGTTTGTACTGATATGTGTTTTTTGTATCTCACACCCTCATACACCTTTTATCATAAGAGCATCCCTTATCTACAATGGAGCATTCGATCAGAAGAAAATATGAAGCTGGTTTTAATTTAAACGTCGCTGAAGTAGCAAAAGAAATTGGTAACTGCGCTGCTGCAACAATATTCGATGTGTATGAGAAACTGATACGAGATTGGAGGAGGCAAAAAGATGTAAAAAAAATAAAAAAAATATTAAATGTCGTATTTTTGAACAGGCGTGCAAGTCAGGGTCTGATTTTATGATTGATTTTTCGAATTTCAAGACCCAACTTATACGTGAGCATATACGGTAGTTAATGACTTGTAAGGTAATGATGATGTAAACAAAATTAATCTGTTCTTGTTCTCTTAGACTTAAGCACAGCATTCGACACTATCTGCCGCATTTTCAATAACTGCCTTTGGGCCTTAAACTACTTCAGTCTAATATAACAGGTGGAAACTTCTTTGTAAATTGAGGCGCTTGTAGGTATTTAATACTGCATACTGCAAAGATCAGTTCTAGGCCCACTGTTACACTCAATCTATAGGCTCTGACTGGGCCAACAAGGTGAATTATTACAGCCACGCAAATAACAGACATCTTTACTTCTTAGTAGCACCAAATGGCCCTGAGGTTAGAGGCCCAATGATACAAAGTGATATTAGCATTACAGAATTGATGAGTAATAATTTTCTTAAGGTAAACAAGGAAAAAAATAGAAATGATAAGTTATTGACAAGGATTTGAAAAAAACGAGGGGTCACAGAAATAAACTTTACCACGTGTCCATACAAATCAAGCTAGAAGTCAAAAACTGAGACATTATGATGAACACAGATCTAAACTTCAAATCACATATTATTAACAAGGTTACTATGATAATGCTTTTCATTGACGAAACACTGTGGGAGCTAGAGCTCTTATAACTTCTCAAGATTTTAAAGAGTTAACAGACACTTGTTTTTAACCAACTAGATTACTGTAATGCACTCATAACATGACTACATAGAAAAGAGTTAAAAATACAACATTATGAATCTCAACCAGTAAAAGATAATCTGAACACAATTCAATTGTTGTACACACCTTAGCATTACATTTTTCCTCTAAAAAACATGTAAAACATGTTGCATTTTTTTCCATGAAAAATGACATATTTCTTAAATCGCATCTTTCTACTGTAAAACATGAAAAACTAAAAGTATTAAGTCAGAAGTGTAGAAAGTATACTAATGATACAAATTGTAGCAATGAATAATAACTAGAGGACTCCGCCCCCTGCTTGTTTCGCAAGTTCGCACTGAGAGTGTCACGAGGTGGTACAGATGGAGTATGTGCACAGTAGTAATGATTGGGTGAGCAGTGCAGAAAAGAGTATTCAAGGCTGAATGTGGACACCACAGAAAACTTTTTTTAATACAATAGAGTGATAAAAAATACTAATACAATGCACACAGTCAAAATTTGTTGTTTATGTGGTATATCTTGAAGCACAATGAAATGCATTGCCTGAAGACAGATTCACTTCATCATCACTGCTTGTTTCCCTGTCAAGAGCGTGCAACACCTACGATGCTGAAAAACGTTTCTTAAGAGATACCATTATGAGGCTGGGAGAAGACATTTCTGCACTGTTGCCTAGGTAACACTAGGGCCTGTCACTTACACAAGAGATTCCTACATCATTTCCTAAGCAACACTCGGCACTAAAGCTGTTGGCACCGTTACAGCCCAAGTAATCCTCGGGCCTAACACTTATGGGAAACACGTCTATACAGATGCCAGAGTAACACTCAAGCCTAATGCTTTTAGCGCTGTTGTAACAACCTGAGCGATGCTTGGGTCTAACACTAATAAGGTTAACATCACTACATTGGTTACCTGTATCCTTTAGAATTTATTTCAAAACGCTCTTCATTATATATAAGGCTCTTGAGTTTGTTCTGTCCAGTGTTTTAGAGTTCCTGTCCCTTTACATTCCCAGTCGTAATTTCAGCTTCTTAGACTCTTGTTTGCTTATTATTTCAAGAGCCATGCATACAGAAATGGTGAGGGAGCCTTTTGCTGTTATGTCTTACCAACAGAGGTAACACCAGGCTAATACCATGGAATATTTTTTTAAAATTCTTTTAAACCCAGCTTTTTATTTGTTTTTTTTGTTTTTTGTTTTTTTGATAGACCTTTGAATAAATCTTTTTTTTTTGCACTGGTTCTTTCTGACTGTAATAAAAGGACAATTGCCTGTGTATCTGCAGGATTATGAAGAAAAACTTAAAAAAAAAAAAAAAACATGTAGAAGGGTAAAAAAATAAAACATAAAAATGACAACAGAGATACCAAACAGCTGTCTAAAAATAAGAAAATTGGTCTTATTGGCTTATTCTGTTGTCCGACATTATGCACCAACAACAGCAATGTGGTAGTGATTGTCTTGCACCCATTTGAACTAGATTTTTGTGATTTTATCTTCTACCTTGCCACCAAGTACTTCTCTTCTGAATGCCATCCACCAAAAAACTTTACAAAGTATTGTCCAGCAAGTCACATAAGCAAACTGCAATCTTGTTTTTTCCTCTGACAAAACATGAAGATAAGATACAGTAAGCAAAGTACTTAAGTTGGATCATTTCTCATAGAAGATTTTGTCTTTAGATGAAGAAAAGAGACTTTGAATACTGTTATTGTTTGACTTTGATTTTCCACTTCACTACTGTTATTGATTTTATTTATTTGTGTGATTATCTTAAATATTAATGATTTACACTGATTTATGTTTTCCCCAAATTCAGCTGGCCAGAGCTCTTTAAATTTCCGTTTAGTTTAAATGAAGGGGGGGATGTTTGGTGTCTGAGCTAATAACATCTTGGGATTGGCAAAGTCTGAGTAAAAATAACGATAAATCACTACGCACATCAAGGAAACCAAAGCCCCAAAACAACTAGGCTAAAGTCGCTAAATCAGGCCAACGCAGTAGTGACCACTGCCACATTTTTTCAGCAAAACACTTCAACTATAAGTATATTCAGTTTGATGAGTATTGAAAACGGGCAACTCTATCCATAGAAGAAATGGATGCTACAAGGGAAAGGGATCAGGTACCTATTGCAGTACTAGAATAATACCAGTCTCTCTGGTAGCACAGCAACCCTCTTTTATTTTTTGCTTTGTTTTCTGTGGTGGCATTTTGTGCCAAGGCCACCCAATGAAAGCAGTCTGTAGCCACCTGGGATGTCTGAAGAAATGTAGACACTCCAACTCTAGATGAAGCCCACTGCATCAATACTTCTAGGAATATTCATCATAATAAAAATTAAATACTCTAGCATATTAATGTCTGATAGAAAGCCCAGTGGGAGCTTGTCAGTCTTTTGGTCCTTGAGCATCTATCAATTTGTAGTCTCCATAACCTTGCCATCCAGAGTCTGTATTTTCTTCTCATCCTTGAGCATCTGCCCATAGAATCAGACTAATTGTGAAAACCATTACAGTCTTTAAAAAGGAGTTTGTATAGTAGCCATATAAACCATGCTTAAGGACTCTTTTATTTCTATTATTTAGCTGATTGTCTGTATTTGTATTTATTTTTAGACATTATTTTATTTTATTCTTTGAAAGTAATATGATCTTCGTGTAAAGTACTTTGAGATATGTGTTTTGCATGCTGCTGACTGAGCAGTTCACTGACAATCACTATTCTACACTAGTCACTCTTTGCTCACCCTATTTACATGACTTACAAGACACTTAGAAACTCTGTCAAGAGCAGCACAATACCGTAAGGAGCCAAGTTTCAATCCTGCCAATGCCTCTGAAGCCCTATTCACTTGACATTGAATGCTGAGCTGCCAGGAAAACAAAGTTGAAAGAGCTGAAGCAGGGTAAGGAGGGATGGCTCTCCCCAGTACAATAGACAGCCAGGCTTCCTTCACTGGCCTGCGAAAAGTGGGCCAGACATCAAACGAGTGTGCTAACAGCTGTATAATGTCCGAGCATGAAGGTGTTGGACAGCAGCCTATCTCTGTGTTTATAATGTGATGTGGAGAACAGCACAACCATTGCTGACTCAAGACTACAAATGACAATGTGGCTAATCCATTAGGAAAGCAACCACAAAGTAAACACAATGTATTTCATTAAATAAAGAGCCTCCAAGTAATAAAATACAGACAGGCCTGTAATTCACTCTGCCAAAGTCACAAATGCAAATGACTTTGTGCTTTATTGAAATTGGTGATACCTGCAACTGTTTATTCTAAATCTTTTTAATATGCTGCACTGCCAACGTATACTGCCAGTACACTTATCCACATACAGAAGTCTCCACTGAACACAACCTTAGATCTTGGGCATAAGGTAGGAGACAGCCATGGACAGGGCAACAGTGCACTGCACCCCACAGTTCAGGGTACTACTCAGGGGTGTGTGATACTGGCAAAAAATTATAGTCTCCATATTTTCTGGAAGGTCAACAACAACAATATTTTTAAAGTATATTTTGCATCCTTTAAAAACATATTTATAAAAGTCTTATTGATCTAGCTTGGTTTTGTTAATAGGATATTAACTGTAGCTTACTAATGAGATTAATGGAAACAACAGTAAAGAAAAACATGTCTTCTTTATTTACTTAAAACGTAAATAAAATACAAAAGCATAAAAATCACCAGTCAAAGTATTATTGAGACTAAACAGTGCAAGTCTGAGTAAACCATTTCACAGTGGCCTACAGAATTTAAACAAAAGACCAACAAAACCACAATATTGAAAGCATTTTATATCAACAGTTACCCTTAATGTAAACAAGATATAAATCCAAAGGGAATACTAATCATAACTGAACAACAGGGCATGAATATTATAGCCTGGATAATCAAACTGCTCTGCTGTAAGGTGAACTATGCAATATACAAGCAAAAACAAAGCTCTAACCTACTGTACTATGATGTAAAAATACAAAGTTCTGTCAAATACTGCACAGGAAAGATAAAAAACTATATCATGTGCAAACAAGTTCTGTCATAAATTAAACAAAAGACACAAAAAATAACATTTTAAAACAAATTACTAACCAATTTTGCACAAAGATATCAGAAAAAATAAAAGTGTAAAATTCTACTACTGAAGCTCCAAGTTGTGTTGCAGAAACACCAGTCTGTCCACAGCACGTGGCTTCATAGCAGCACAGTTACATGTTACAGTATTCCCTCTGGTGCTGAAAGCCCCCTCAGAAGGGCTGCTCTGGGCAGGGTTACACACAGGTATTTTTTTGCAAGTTTCCCCAATTTATGGAAATGTACTTCTTGTGTTCTCCACCACTCAAGTAGATGTTCCTCACTGTCCACCTCAGGTATCATCAAGTAGCTCTTCATATCTTTTTCAATGGCAGTGTGCAGAGCCTGACCTTCTCTGAATTCCTGTGCGTTTTTTTTTTTTTAAGTAGTTGTTTAAAGACATTTTTCTTTTTTGCTCCCTTCCTTGTGTCTTTCACCTGCACCAACTGCTGCAGCTAAAGGGTGGCATACAGCAGGCAGAGAAGGCATAGATCTGAGTGAATGTTTTAAATAATGAAAGAAAAAAAATGTTCTTTGGAATTGAGGACCCAGAACCAAGACGACATGCAAAATAAAACGCGCCCATTCGACTTGTGCTTCTTACTGAAATAAACACACATATGGACTGTACATAATTAGCTTGAAAGAATTAATAATTCATTCAAGCAATTTTTTGTTTTGACCGACATCTATGGGTCTCCGTACTAGATAAATTTCACTTAAATTTAATTTTATAGAGTAACCCAAATTACTCACCAATTGCAATTTGAAGCCCATGTTCAAATCAAGGAAGCCTCTACCAGCTGTTAATCCGTAGTGCACTGACAATGTTATCCCCGCTGTCTGTTGTCATGCAAATCACAGCGACTATAATGCCAGCACATCTTTCAGACCTTGCGCAATGATGTCGCCTGTGTGGTTTTCTGGGAAGTAGGATGAATGTTTTCAAAACAGTAGCTTTGCATTTGCCACGTTTTGTTGATGAAATGCACTGCCAAGGAAAGGTATGACTGGATGATTGGTTTGACCAGAAATCCATTATTGTGGCAAAATGTGAAACCTCCTGCAGTTTATACGTCAGAGTTTGGTGACATGAATCATACAATTTTTAGGCAGAGCTGTTTGACTGAAATATTTTCAGCCAGGCAGTGTTTATCTTGGGTCTGAAGTATTCAAAAACCTGCTTGAAAAAATCCTTCTGAACTGCTTGAATTGGCACCATATCTTTGGCGATGTAACTGGTGACAGCGTTTGTTATGTTATGCCATCTGTTGCTTTTATTGTCGTTTGGCACTTTTTTGAAGAATGATTCCACAAATGTGTTTTTGTGCTTGTACCTTGGGTGATTTAGACATGTTGGGGATGCAGACTCCTGAAGCTTTTCGCATTCTTCATATTCTATGCAATGGTTACTTCACAGATGGTGAAAGAAGTTAGTTGTCGAGCTGCCTTTAAAGGTTGATTTCCGACATTAGTTTGCAGATTGCTGTCTTCTGAGCAACATCAGTCTTTTTAAGGCCAAATCATCTCCATGTAAGTGAAGATGATCCATATCTTGCAAATAAATCTAACAATATAGATTGCAAGGCTGTTTTATCCCCTGGCACTGTTTGCTCACTCTTTTTAGGCAGCTATGCTAGCTTAACTTGTGGTCTGCTGACCAATCGCTCACTTTGCACATGCACAGTAGGTTACATGAGACAGTGAATGTGTGGACTCTCGAGGCGTGTTTTTGATGGTTTTTTTGCAAACTGAGTGACACAGTCAATAATTTCAGTTAGCATATCATTAAAACAATAATTAAGGTAGTATTGGTAGACAATACATATTGCACACTCCCACTACTAGTGCAACTTATCCAAAAAAAAAATGCTGAGGCTATAGAGTGAAAACCAGAGTGTCCAGAGAAAAGCTCATGCAGACATGAGGTAAACCCCATACAGAAAAAGACCCCCAGATGTTAGATCTGCGAGGTAGTACAGGTAGTACTGAATGATATACTGTACATCTACAATAAACATTATCTGTGTTTCTTTGCATGATATAGTGCAATTATCTATAAAAATGTGTTAAAGACAGCAACAGTTTGATACAGTTATATAGTACCTTTATTTATCTAGCTATCAAGATCATTAATGTTTATCCCTAGGTATATGTACTGTAGAGTCTGGGTTTTATTCTGTGATATTTTAGGTAATGGGTGTACAGAAAGGGGAGGGAGTATAACAGGTAAGCAGAGTTATGTTTTCTGCTTATTAAAGTGAATTTCTCTCTTTTAATAGCTTCTAGTCTATCATTGTGGAGGAGAGAGGCAATGTGTTGCATATTGGTGAGACATGCACCTAACAATAAACAACAACAACATTTATTTATATAACACATTTTCATACAAACAGTAGCTCAAAGTGCTTTACATAATAAAGAATAGAAAAATAAAAGACACAATAAGAAATCAAAATAAATCAGCATTAATTAACATCGAATAAGAGTAGGGTCCAATGGCCAGGGGGGACAGAAAAAACAAAAAAAACTCCAGACGGCTGGAGAAAAAATAAAATCTGTAGGGATTCCAGACCATGAGACCGCCCAGTCCCCTCTGGGCATTCTACCTAACATAAATGAAACAGTCCTCTTTGGATTTAGGGTTCTCACGGAAGGGCTTGATGATGATGATGGTCACGTAGACTTCTGCCTTTAAATCCATCCATCATTGTTGGAGCATCATGAAGCTTTGAGTAGGTGGAGGTGGCGCAATACACAGAACAATAAGACCACTCCTTCTACTTTATACAGCTACTTGATCTGAAGATTCCACATGAAAACACTTATTATGAATATTGCTACACTAAGAAAAATGTATTTTATCTTATTACTTACAACTGAATTGCACTTCTTTACTTTTTTTAATGAGCATTGAGATGTTGTGATTTTGGTAAAATAAAGAGTAATGTAGAGAGTAATGTGCAGTACTTCTGAATCAGTGATAAAAATGTTACTTTTTTTATTTAGTAAAAACAAATACAGTAAATAAAGTGCAATTACCTGACAAACTGTAAACATGACAATATTTATGGACATGTTCAGTTAAGTTCATTAAGAGTTCAAATTAGCAGCTCTATTAGAAACTAACCTTGCGCTTATTAATATGGGTACTCCATTGGATTTGGTTTAGTAAAAACAGCCTTGTTTTGGGTCACTGGTGTCTTTATATAATCCTTGAGAGCATCCCAAATCACTGAAGCCCCAATCACTCCTATTCCATCCCACAAATCAGCCTTTGTTATTAACAGTTCACACCCGTGTTTGTTGTTTGAGTGGACAAATCATAGCACCAGTTTGCTTACCAGTCCATTCATGTCAGGCCACAGTTCGGAGTGGCTACATTTAAAAGATTTTTTAGCAAATTCTATACAGGTCACTTCATTTGTTGTTATAACACCGTGAAAATTACTTCTCAAACTATTTTGGTTATTGTTTGCTTTACTATGAAGACTGCAGCACATCAATAACAGCAATGGCTGTCTAGTCCTCTGGCTGGCAAATCAACTGGAATATCAAGAAATTTTTGACACTTCATTAAAACATTAGGTTCATTAACCCTTGTCTGAACCCACTTATTCCTTAACTGGGCTGTGGGGACCTGGAGAAAATCACAGCAGCATTAGGTGTGCGGCAGGAGCCCCAGCTGGGTGTCATAGCTGGACACATTCACACTCACCCCTCACACTGTAACATGCACATTTTTCCATGTGGAAGGAAATTGGAGAAACCTCAAATATTTTAATTGATATTGCTTTGGATTCAAGTTTTTCATCCAGCATAGTAGCTAGTAGTGACTACACTTCTTGTGCTTAAATTTCAACTTTTGTTCTCTATTACTTTTAACTTTGTTATTATTCAAGATGCTATGTATTATAATTTGCTTTGGCAAAATATTTTTCAAAATGGATTTAAAATGAGAATAATATTAAAAACTAAAAAATATGCGGAACACAGTACTACCCAAACTTTAATTACTCTTTATTTTATGCATACAAACAAACATGGATCCTGGTTGCAAGTGTTAAGAAAATCAGGAGTGTCTGTAGAGAACGAAGATTCTAAGGAACTTTCACCCAGACAAAATCAAACCCATGTGCCTTCACTCACTAACCACTGCACCATCACCCTAGTTGAAAAAGTATTACTTTTGGGGATGCTGTAGAACAGGGAGGGGTCTGTAAAGTCAGTACCAGAGGGCTTTTTCATACAAACTGACTGCTCAATTATAAACCAATTCTCTCCGTTAAAATAACATATTTAATTTAATGGTTCATCAGAGTTGTCATTTTGCCATGTCTAGTCATTCTTATATTGTAGACAAACAAAATCCGATCGGATCAACTGCCGATCTAAATTGGCCAGCAAAAGTAGGCTTGCACTTCTGAGTACAAAAAACAAAGAGACCGCTCTTATATAATTACTTATTTATTAATTAGTGTATTATTTAATTGTATTTGCTGTCTTCTTCTTCTTATTATTATTATTAAAGTGTGTTTGAGTGTAGCAATCATAACCTGCGTGTCTTTTTCATTCGAACAACTGTAAACCCACTTTTGCCAATCTTGAATATATATTTCTTTTTAGTGAAATGCCTTACATCAGATACGTACATTACAGAAAAAAAAAATCAAACAAATGAGAAGCATTTTATTTTCTTTTATGCCATTTTATGTATTATGGATAAATACGTTTGTACATATTTTATTAATATGTATTTTCCATCCATCCATCCATTTTCTAACCCGCTGAATCCGAATACAGGGTCACGGGGGTCTGCTGGAGCCAATCCCAGCCAACACAGGGCACAAGGCAGGAACCAATCCTGGGCAGGGTGCCAACCCACCGCAGGACACACACAAACACACCCACACACCAAGCACACACTAGGGCCAATTTAGAATCGCCAATCCACCTAACCTGCATGTCTTTGGATTGTGGGAGGAAACCGAGCGCCCGGAGGAAACCCACGCAGACACGGGGAGAACATGCAAACTCCACGCAGGGAGGACCTGGGAAGCGAACCCGGGTCTCCTAACTGCGAGGCAGCAGCGCTACCACTGCGCCACCGTGCCGCCCAATATGTATTTTAAGAAACATTATTTATTTTAGCACTTTTTGGTCACTAAAAAATAACGCTACAGGATTTCATTCTGCTAATAAAAAATTAACAGTTAACTCTTGCAGTCTATAATTTAATTCTAAAAATACACTTTAACATAGGACATAAGGTTTCTATGCATCTAATTATGCAGGAGGTTAGTATAAAAAGTTTTTAAAAGAGACCAAGGATAAAAATATTTGATTCTCCCAGTCAAATAACATGAAATCTGTGATCAGAGCATCCTTCATTGGAGATTATTTCCTTTCCAAGGATTTCATGCAAATAATTTGTAGCCTGGAGTGGACGAGTAATCCTTAGCTCTTCACTTTGTCTTTCGAGTTTCTTTCCAAACACTTTATTAAACTAGACTTTTTTTTAGATTTGTGGCAGATGAAATTTAATGTCAGTAAATGTAAAGTATTACACATAGGAAGTAAAAATATTAGGTTTGAATACACAATGGGCGGTCGGAAAATCGAGAGTACACCTTATGAGAAGGATTTAGGAGTCATAGTGGACTCCAAGCTATCAACTTCCAAACAGTGTTCAGAAGCCATTAAGAAGGCTAACAGAATGTTAGGTTATATAGAACGATCTGTGGAGTACAAGTCCAAGGAGGTTATGCTCAACCTTTATAATGCACTGGTGAGGTCTCATCTTGAGTACTGTGTGCAGTTTTGGTCTCCAGACTACAAAAAGGACATAGCAGCACTAGAAAAGGTCCAGAGAAGAGCGACTAGGCTGATTCCAGGTCTACAGGGGTTGAATTATGAGGAAAGATTAAAAGAGCTGAGCCTTTACAGTTTAAGCAAAAGAAGATTAAGAGGTGACATGATTGAAGTGTTTAAAATTATGAAGGGACAGTACAGTGGATTGAGACTTGTATTTTAAAATGAGCTCATCAAGAACACGGGGACACAGTTGGAAACTTGTTAAGGGTAAATTTCACACAAACATTAGGAAGTTTTTCTTTACACAAAGAACGATAGACACTTGGAATAAGCTACCAAGTAGTGTGGTAGACAGTAAGACGTTAGGGACTTTCAAAACTCGACTTGATGTTTTCTTGGAGGAAACAAGTGGATAGGACTGACGAGCTTTGTTGGGCTGAATGGCCTGTTCTCGTCTAGATTGTTCTAATTCTAATTCTAATTCTAGACAGTTCATGATGGATACATGAAAGGATACATGGAAACAACTTAGACAGAGAACTACTGGTTCCTTTGTCATTCGTATTTTATTGCTAATAATGAGCAATTGAAAGAACTGAATGTAGCTGTTTAAGACTAAAAAAAAAACAATTAAGGGTGTGGAATCTGAACAATCAAGACAACTCAAATTAAGTACTAATATAGTGCTTGATCTACAAGTGCTTCCACAGTAAAAATGGACTTATTAGGAAACTGGGTTGGAACACAAATCTGCAGTCACTATGGACTTCCACAACTGATTCCGAAGACTAGTACTGGAGAATATATAGAACTAGCCACGTGCGCCCAACTATGTTGCACGTGTCAAAGTTGTCTATGAAGGGCTCCCTGTTTAAACGCGGCTGCCAGTCGTGAACTGGGCCCTTCGTCGCACAGCATTATGATTTTTTTATAAGGGAAACAAAATTACAAAAGAAAACCCTTGGACATTGATTCGATAGGAACGGCCTACTCGGAATCACTGTCTGAATAGTAATTATGTGGTGGTGTGGGAGCATTTCTGCCCTGTCCATTTACAGTCCGTCTCGTTTTCACGACGCTATCATCTCCTCTCACGATGTCTTCTCAACTTTCCTCCAATCTCGCAGGTTGCTTTGTGGCAATCCAAAGAGTAAGGCAATATACACGGAGCAATGGTTATAAAAGGGGGACACATAGGTATCCAGGCTCTTTAAATCATAAATAGGGATCACTTCACTGACATGTGAGCAAGCCACAGTACAACTGTGAGACGCGCAGCACTCACCGGCTACAACTTAACAATAATAATTTCCGGAATGTGCTGTTACGTTGTCATTCATATGTTACCTAGGCACATACCTTTTATCTTCAGCAATCTTATTCTCTAACCAGGCCTTAGGAGCTAACCAGCGTAACACTGTCCACCACCGGCACATTGTTGACATCCGTGAGTAACAACAACGTACTAAACTTGAAGGTGGTCTACGCATGCGTGGAATTCATGGACAAAGATCAAGATCTAAATGAAGATCTCTTTAGTTAATTTAAAGCACAACAATTTGTTTAGTTTGAATGTCTGTGTTTTGAGGTGTGACTGGAGTACTACAGTCTTCAGTAGTATAAGTCTGGAGGAGATTCTTAATGCAATGCCTATGTTTTAGCTGTCTCTCTACTGCCATCTAGTGCTTCTTCTTCTAATTCACTCACAGACAAAGATCAAGATCCAAATGAAGCTTATATATAGAGAGATTAGCATCAGCCAAGTGGTGAAGGGCCTAACCCATGGAAGCATAATCCACTATAAACTCTTCTTGCATTCTAACAGAAATCCAGCTTGAAATGGCATTACCCTGCTTAGGTACTCAAAGAATACAGCTGCTTGAACTCGCATTAATGCCTGCATTACTACTATACTGTCTGTTACTTTAACAGTTAAAACACTGTGAATGGTGAAACTAAAGTACATTTTTGAAAAAAAGGAAATTTACCTTATTTTCAACTGAAAATTACCAGTATATCTTAAACAATACATTTCATTATGATTTGCACCCAAGTTCAGTAACATCAATATTTTTCTACCTTTAAAATACGCTAGATAGCATTAAATTGTGAATAATTAGTCACTGTGAATGCTTGCATATGGTGTGCACAGATTAGAATGTTCACAAGTATTTCTTTTTTCAAAATCATTCTGTAAGTGAGCTTTGGATAGTAACATCTAATAAGAGTAGTTATTTTAGTGTGTAGATGATGTGGTTATTTATTAAGTTAGATATCAGTATGTGTTTTCCTTTTTGAAGTGCTTTGCATTTTTTTTTTATTTCACTTGTGTTCAATTCAGTCCTTATTAATAAAATAAGTTCTGAGTTGGCACTAAAGTAATCTCGGTTTTAATTAACTATTATTTCTAAATATAGTATAGTTTTTAAAGTACTTAAATTTTTAATTTAAGTATTTTTGTTTGCCAAATGAACCAAAACAATTTTCTGTGCTTTTTAAGAAAGTCATAGGTGGGAGTGAGTTCACCATTTTAAGAATTGTTATTTCATAATAGCTTATATATATTCATGGCAGCAATGCGTTACTGTTTAAGTCAAGTGCATTTGTTTTTGTAGTGTTTTTGATGACTTTGGGAAATATAGGATGATATTTTAATTTACTTTGTTAACTGTCATTATGGTTGAAAAATGTGTATTGGTTTACTTCATACATTGATTTCAAACAAAGTTATTTTGTCACCAGCAACAAGTACATTTTTAATTGTTAAGTGTGCTTGTTGTTGCTCTTGGGGAGAAAATATGATGATTGTGACACATAAATCTCTTAAACCATCTCTTATAGCGAATCATCTACTCATAAAACGTACATGTGCAGACTCTGTAGTGAGTCTTTACAAACTGTGAATGGATATGTATCCCACTGCACATTACACTGACATAAACCAGGCCGTATGTTCACATGAATAGTGACAGGTTGCAAGCAAACATTTTTAAATGTATGCTGCTTTCAAGTCCCATGTTTATAGACAGCACAGCAGTCCCATGTGTAAAATGTGTTTTAAAAAGATTAAGACACTAAAATGCTGTAATTCTGTGTTATGTGATAAAGATTTCCTTCGTCATTTAATAGAACATTTAGTCGAGGGTGTCAAAGTTCCCTGCCCTGTGAAAGACTGTAATAAAGCGTTTAGTATTACATCATCATTTACAGCTCATGTTCCTAAAAAAGCATCGACACTGGTCAGTGAATTATGGGTCGGATGCATATTCAGGTAGGAACTCATCCACAGTTACGTCAGAAGGTGGCGCTTCTATATCATGCATATTTCCTACTGAGTCATTCACTGAAGATGAAATATTATATAACTTCAGTGATTTGTATCTCAGGAATGTTTCTCTTTTACATGAAGCTTTTACCATCCTCCACTATTCAGATTATAGTATAGGAGATGCAGAATATACATAAAACAGGCCAAACATATGCGAAAACTGAGCTGTCTGCTCAAAAATGAATTGCCATTGTCAAATGGAGAGAACCTCCAAATCTGTAACACAATGACAGAGTCTGATCTGTTCACAGCATGCCATTCAGGTCCAACGAGGATCAGTTATTCAAGGATTCAGTCATTTAAAAGTCTGTTCAATCATGTACAACCTATAAGCATACATCTTGGCAGAGATGAAAACGGAAAAGATAGATGTGTGTATTATATACGTACCTATCAATCAAAATCTGACAAATTCAGACGTGTGGCAGGAATATATGTCAGGCATGCCAGAGAGGTACATAATGATGTGTTCTGTGATATAAATGATGCTCACATATATAAATGTAACATTTTATTTCAGCAATTTCCATCATGTCTTAAGATTATTTTATAGCAGGGGGCATTTGAAGTTGTTAACCCTTTAGGGTCTGCAAAAAAACACAATGTGTTAGCTGTCTACTTTTCCCTTGCAAATGTTTCACCACATATGTGGTCAAAAACAGCTCAAATGCAACTTGTTCTCCTTTCTAAGGAGAAAGACTTTAAGCATTTTGGCCACAACAAAGTTTTCTCAAGACTGCTTCTTGAAAGATTTAGAGGATAAAGAAATTTCTCTTTGTGAGGGTAAATGTAAAAAAGGACACACTACTGCATAGCTTGTGATAAATTAGGTTCACACTGTATTGAGGGCTTCACTGAAAATTTTACTTGCTCACAATACTTCTGTAGATACTGTCTAATAACTTAAGGAGAACTTCAAAAAAATGGTTCAGTTGCTTATGGCGAACAAAGAACCAGTGCAGGATAAAATTCTGCTGTTGAATTTATTGCAGTCTGAAGACATATCAGAAGAGGGAGGAATAAAATTCAACTTTGTACTTAATTCCTTAAAATATTTTAAAATTAGTCAGCTGGGTTTGCCTCCTTGTCTTGGCCATGACATTTTTAAAAGGTGTCCTTTCTTATGATGTCACTGTTTACCTTATGTACTTCAAAAAAACAAAGAATTGGTTTACTTATACAGTTATGAATATACGTACCAAACAGTTCAAGTATGATGCTTCTAATGCTGTCATAAAGCCATGCGAGGTTAATCCACAAGGAATTAAACTTGGGGATCAAACTGTACAGAATTGGACTTTCTTGAGACTTTTGCCCCTGTTAATTGATGACAAAGTGTCTGATCCAGATGATGATGTGCAGCACCTGCTACTTCAGCAAAAAGATATTGTAGAATTGATTTGTTCTCGTAATATATCTGTATCACAGGTTGCCTATTTGGATGTTCTTATTCAAGAATACATTATTTATATAGTAGAAAAAAAACGTTTCCACACATGAGCTAAAACCCAAACATCATTACTTAAGGCATTATCCTGGATTAATACTGACGTTTGGCCCACTCAGATTATGGACCATGCACTATGAAAGCAAACATTCTTACTTTAAGAGATGTGCAAAACATTTGAAAAAGTTTTAAAAACCTCTACCAAACACTTGCTGAAAAGCATTAAATATTCCACCATCACATCTCAGTTAGTTCATTGTTTTTGCCTATTTTACAAACAAAAGATTGTTCTCCATTTTATTCTGAGATTAACAGTAAAAAAATAAAGAATGCAGTTAAAGACTTTGGCTTCAATGAGTCTGACATAAAGATGTGTTTGGAAGTAAATTTCAAGGAACAACATACAAGAAAGGCCTGTTGGTACTGACAAAGGCTGATGCACTTTGGTGAAATTATTCTAATTTAAATTAAAAACGATTCCTTATTATTTCTTGTGACAAGGATTCTTATATCAGAGTTTCTACCTCATTTCCATATGAACTCACTAAGGATCGCATTGACTTTTATCTGTTACCTTTCTATATGTTTGATGAGTCTCGGGTAACTCCATTAAAGCACAGCATACTCTGATAAACATGTATACTATACAGTAGATGCATGTTCTAGTTTGATTTGTACAAAGCAGGGTTTTGAAAATACTATATATAGTTAATATTTATTGTTATTTGTTTGTAAAACATGAAACTTGATTATTTCCTCACCATTTTAGAGACAGATCTGTACAAAGTAGTGTAAGAATTACTATTAGTAAGGTACTACCTGACCTTCCAATGTCCATCCAAAGCTCACTTGTGGAGATGCTGAAAAGCTTTGGGGTGGAAAACCCAGAAGATCTAAAATATGCTCAAGAAAAGGACTTGCTGTCTGTTTTGAAGCCTGTTCAGGGAAGGAGACTGGTAAGTTCATGGAAAATTACAAGTAAGAACTATATTTTTTCAATAAAGAATATAATTGCAGATAGTGAAATTTTAAATGATTTTCTAGTTTACAGATAGTTGCCCTTGGACAATCTCAGTAATTTAGAAATACCCATGGTAAGCATTAATATTATTTGTTTTGATTAAGAAAAATCCTAGGAATGTATGTGCCTGTAGTATAAGTAAAATACAGTGTTAAGATGAACTATGTTTCAATATTTGATTTCTTTTTAGGAGACAGCAATGGAAGTTATTGCTCTGCATCCATCATGGCTTCCCCTTCACCTTCATCTTCAAGTTCTACTTCTTCATGTCAACTGTATACCATTACAATCCCAAACTTGACTGATTTGAAATTCCCACAGGATTTAATACAATCTCTGGAAAAGGGCAAACATTTGCACCATGTCCACATTTACACCATGAAATGATCAGAATAGTCAAAGAAATAATAGAAATAGGTCCTAACCCTTCAAAAAGCAGTATAACTGAAGTTGCTAACAAATGGATACAAAATATCATGAATCTCTTCAAGATGTAATTGATGGAAAGGTTATAGGCACTGGATATGACTCCTTGTTGAAACAACTTCAGGCCTGGGTTGAAAATATAAAGTTATTCAGTCATCAGAAAATCAGGAAGAGAACACCGCAATCTAATAATGATACAGAAGAAATGTCCCCTGAATAAAGAGCCACGATGCAAGACACATATGGACGTATCACATAGGAGTTGCCCATATACCTCTTTATAAAACAGTTGTGAATGGCAGCATAACTACATTTATATCTGCACTTTGTATGATGTTTGCAAGCTACTTCTGGTTCAACATACATTATCCTGTGGAACTGCACTCTATTCTCGAGTTTAACTCTTGAAGTAAATCTTGTTTACTTGACTAGATAGGAAATAGTCTATGTAGTCTTAGAAATACAACAGCTAATGCTAATGCGTTAGGAAGAGATACGTGCTAAGATACTAGAAGCACTAATAGTATTTAAAACATTAAAATGTAATTTACAAATATATAGAAACGTATCTTCTTTCCAAAAGATTTACATCTTTAGAACATATTTCATGTTGTAATAATTTTGTATGAAAGTATATTGTTTGACTTTGCTATTGTTATTTTACTTTCATCGATAGGTGTTTATTCAAAATCAATCCTGAAAATGGAACAAAAGCAGAATGGAAAAAGTCCAGGAAGCAGTATTCTGTGAACCCCAGAGTGCCACCATTCATTTCAGCTCTTGCTAATTATGAATGCAAATAGTAAGGCATTTGATATGCATGACACAAACGCTTGTACATTTAGAGGAAAGACGGGCATCATATTAAAACTACACCATGTCTGAGGACTTTGTTAATTGTAGCTTAATTTTATTCCCCCAGGTGATTTCACCGTGACTTCTAACAAAGCTGCTAGTGGAATGACAAAGTTATTCAAGAGTTTACAGGATTACATATCAACCACTCATGTTTTTCTGAATGATTGTTAAAATAATTAATCTTTCAATAATATTATTGTTTAAAACGAGTATTATTGTTTTGTTAGTAAAATACAGCTTTTGTACTGCAAAAAAAAAAGAAGAAGATGACCAGAAGATAATAGCGGCATTTTTTCTACAACTTCTAATCTTGAGAAAGTTAACCCAGCCACTGGGGATGCACATACCAGTATGTTTCTTCATGCCGGCCGGATGTATTTTAAGAAGAGGGAGAACCACAGGGTTATGTACAAGAGTGGAGGAAGATGCACACAGGTAGATTACATCCGATGCAGAATAGTTGATCTGAAGGAGATTAAAGACTGCAAATTGGTGGCAGGGGAAAGTGTAGTTAAGCAGCATAGGATAGTGGTCTGTAGGACGACTTTGGAGATCAAGAAGAGGAAGAGAGTGAGGTTGGAGTCAAGGACCAAAGGGTGGAAGTTGAAAAAGACTGCAAAGTTGAGTTTAGGGAGGAGGTGAGACAGGCACTGGGTGGCAGTGAAGAGTTAGACAGCTGGGAAACTACAGCAGATGTAGTAAGGATGACAGCAAGAAGGGTGCTTGGCGTGACATCTGGAAAGAGGAAGGAGGAAATGGAAAATTGGTGGTTGAATGAGGAAATACAGTAGAGTATACAGAGGAAGAGGAAGGCAAAGAAGAAGTGGGATAGTAAAACAGATGCAGAAAGTAGACAAGAGTACAAAGAGATAAGGCGCAAGGTGAAGAGAGAGGTGGTGAAGACTAAAGAAAAGGCGTATGATGAGTTGTATGAGAGGTTGGACACTAAGGAGGGAGAAAAGGACCTGTAATGATTGGCTAGACAGAGGGACTGAGCTGGCATGTTAGTGGGATTGAGGAGGTCTTCGAAGTACTCCCCCCACCGACCCACAACATCCCAAGTCGAGGTCAGCAGCCATATACGGTGTTGACACTGCACTGCTTCCCCCTCCTGAGATGCCGGATGGTGGACCAGAATCTCCTCGAAGCCGTCCGAAAGTCATTCTCCATGGCCTCTCCAAACTCCTCCCATACCCGAGTTTTTGCATCAGCAACAACCGAAGCCGCATTCCGCTTGGCCTGCCGGTACCTATCAGCTGCCTCCAGAGACCCACAGGAGAAAAAAGTCCTATAGGACTCCTTCTTTAGCTTGACAGCATCCCTCACCGCCGGTGTCCACCAACAGGTTCGGGATTGCCGCCACAACAGGCACCACCACCTTGCGGCCACAGCTCCGGTCAGCCGCCTCAACAATAGAGGCACGGAACATGGCCCATTCGACTCAATGTCCCCACCTCCCTCGGGGCGTGGTTGAAGTTCTGCCGGAGGTGGGAGTTGAAGCTACTTCTGACAGGGGACTCTGCCAGCCGTTCCCAGCAGACCCTCACAACACGTTGGGCCTACCAGGTCTGACCGGCATCTTCCCCACCATCAAGCCAACTCACCACCAGGTGGTGATCAGTTGACAGCTCCGCCCCTCTCTTCACCCGAGTGTCCAAGACATATGGCGGCAAGTCCGACGACACGACCACAAAGTCGATCATCGATCTGAGGCCTTGGGTGTCCTGGTGCCAAGTGCACATATGAACACCCTTATGCTTGAACATGGTGTTCGTTATGGACAATCCGTGACGAGCACAGAAGTCCAATAACAAAACACCGCTCGGGTTCAGATCGGGGGGGCCATTCCTCCCAATCATTACCTTCCAGGTCTCACTGTCATTGCCCACGTGAGCATTGAAGTCTCCCAGCAAAACGAGGGAATCCCCAGAAGGTATGCCCTCTAGCACCCCCTCCAGAGACTCCAAAAAGGGTGGATACTGCAAACTGCTGTTTGGCGCATACGCACAAACAACAGTCAGGACCTTCCCCCCACCCGAAGGCGGAGGAAGGCCACCCTCTCGTCCACCGGGGTAAACCCCAATGCACAGGCTCCGAGTGGGGGGCAATAAGTATGCCCACACCTGCTCGGCGCTCTCACCGGGGCAACTCCAGAGTGGTAGAGAGTCCAGCCCCTCTCAAGGAGATTGGTTCCAGAGTCCAAGCTGTGCGTCGAGGTGAGTCCGACTATATCTAGCCGGAACCTCTCGACCTCGCGCACTAGCTCAGGCTCCTTGCCCTTCAGAGAGGTGACATTCCACGTCCCAAGAGCCAGTTTCTGTAGCCGAGGATCAGACCGCCAAGGTCCCCGCCTTCGGCCACCACCAAACTCGCACTGCACCCGACCTCCTTGGCCCCTCCCATAGGTGGTGAGCCCATGGGGAGGAGGACCCACGTTACCTCTTCATGGGCTGTGCCCGGCCGAGCCCCATGGGTGCAGGCACGGCCACCAGGCGCTCGCCATCGAGCCCCACCTCCTGAGGGGGGCCCCGGTGACCCACATCCGGGGAAGGGAAAACGTCGTCCAAGGTTTTTATTCTTCATCGGAGGTTTGTTGAACCGTCTTTGTCTCATCCCTCACCTAGGACCAGTTTGCCTTGGGTGGCCCTACCAGGGGCATAAAGCCCCGGACAACATAGCTCCTAGGATCATTGGGACACGCAAACCCCTCCACCACGATAAGGTGATGGTTCATCTCAGCGACTGAAGTCACCAAGGTGGTCAAAAAACTCCTAGGTGGCAGGGGCCCGGGGGTGGATGAGATACGCCCGGAGTTCCTTACGGCTCTGGATGTTGTAGGACTGTCTTGGTTGACACGTCTCTGCAACATCGCATGGACATCGGGAACAGTGTCTCTGGATTGGCAGACTGGGGTGGTGGTCCCCCTCTTTAAAAAGGGGGACCGGAGGGTGTGTTCCAACTACAGAGGGATCACACTCCTCAGCCTCCCTGGAAAAGTCTATTTGGGGGTTCTGGAGAGGAGGGTCCGTTGGATAGTCGAACCTCGGATTCAGGAGGAACAGTGTGGTTTTCGTCCTGGTCCACAGTGGACCAGCTCTTAACCCATAGCAGAGTCCTGGAGGGTGCATGGGAGTTTGCCCAACCAGTCTACATGTGTTTTGTGGACTTGGAAAAGGCGTGCGACCGAGTTCCTTGGGGAATCTTGTGGGGGGGTGCTCTGGGAGTATGGGGTACCGGACCCCCTGATAAGAGCTGTTCGGTCCCTGTACAACCGGTGTCAGAGCCTGGTCCGCATTGCCGGCAGTAAGTCGAGCCCGTTTCCAGTGAGAGTTGGACTCCGCCAGGGCTGCCCTTTGTCACCGATTCTGTTCATAACTTTTATGGACAGAATTTCTAGGCGCAGCCAGGGTGTTGAAAGGGTCCGGTTTGGTGGACTCAGGATTGGGTCACTGCTTTTTGCAGATGATGTTGTCCTGTTTGCTTCATCAGGCCGAGATCTTCAGGTCTCTCTGGATCGGTTCGCAGCTGTGTGTGAAGCGGCTGGGATGAAAATCAGCACCTCCAAATCTGAGACCATGGTCCTCAGCCGGAAAAGGGTGGAGTGCCCTCTCAGGGTTGGGGGAGCGATCCTGCCCCAAGTGGAGGAGTTCAAGTATTTCGGGGTCTTGTTCACAAGTGAGGGAAGAATGGAGCGTGAGATCGACAGGCGAAACGGTGCGGCATCCGCAGTGATGCGGGTTCTGCATCGGTCTGTCGTGGTGAAAAAGGAGCTGAGCCATAAAGCAAAGCTCTTAATTTACCAGTCGATCTACGCTTCTACCCTCACCTATGGTCATGAGCTATGGGTAGTGACCGAAAGAACGAGATCGCGAATACAAGCGGCTGAGTTTCCTCCGCAGGGTGTCTGGGCTTTCCCTTAAAGATAGGGTGAGAAGCTCAGTCATCCTTGAGGGGCTCAGAGTAGAGCCGCTGCTCCTCCGCATCGAGAGGAGTCAGATACGGTGGCTCGGGCATCTGATCAGGATGCCTCCTGGACGCATCCCTGGTGAGGTGTTCCGGGCACGTCCAACCGAGAGGAGGCCCCGGGGAAGACCCAGGACACGCTGGAGGGACTATGTCTCCCGGCTGGCCTGGGAACGCCTTGGGATTCTCCCGGAAGAGCTGGAAGAAGTGGCCGGGAGAGGGAAGTCTGGGCCTCTCTGCTTAAGCTGCTGCCCCCGCGACCCGACCTCGGATAAGCGGAAGAGGATGGATGGATGGAGGGACTGAGCTGGGAAAGATGTGCAGCAGGTTAGGGTGATAAAGGATGAAGATGGAAACGTACTCACAAGTGAGGAGAGTGTGTTGAGCAGATGGAAAGAGTACTTTGAGAGGCTGATGAATGAAGAGAATGAGAGAGAGAAAAGGTTGGATGATGTGGAGATAGTGAATCAGGAAGTGCAACAGATTAGCAAGGAAGAAGTAAGGACTGCTTTGAAGAGGATGAAAAATGGAAATTGATGAGCCACAGCATGAAGTTATGGGAAAGAGGAGAGGAAGCTAGGTTAAGAAGTGAGGTGATGATTAGTGAGCAGCAGTATGGTTTCATGCCAGGAAAGAGCACCACAGATGCAATGTTTGCTCTGAGGATGTTGATGGAGAAATTTAGAGAAGGCCAGAAGGAGTTGCATTGCGTCTTTGTGGACCTGGAGAAAGCATATGACATGGTGCCTCGAGAGGAGCTGTGGTATTGTATGAGGAAGTCAGGAGTGGCAGGGAAGTACATAAGAGTTGTACAGGATATGTATGAGGGAAGTGTGACAGTGGCGAGGTCTGCGGTAGGAGTGACGGATGCATTCAAGTTGGAGGTGGGATTACAACAACAAATAGTATATTTTTCCTTGCCTCCACTTGGTATTCGTTGAAATTCTTCTATTTTCCCCCGTGCTTTTGCCATTGCCTTTTCACAGAACGCTGAGCTAAAGGGCTGTTTATATGTACCGTATATGCTCCAATAGTGGCTCCTGGCGTTTATTTGCAAAACTAGCCTCTGCTCCCGGCGCTTAATAGAGACCGGCCATTATTTAAAAAAAAAACCTTTAGAACGCAATTTTTTTTTTGCGCGTGTCGGTACATGTAGGTACACAAAAATATTGGCTAATATTACAAACAGCTACTTATTTTTAGTTACTTGAATTTCACATGATGCATAAGACTGTTAAAGATAAATGGCAATATCTTTCTGTAACTTTCGCTGCTATTCGTCGTCCGAGTCCGCAATGACGGCTTTGTTGTTGTCTAGTTTACTATCGTCTTCCTCTTCTTCCAGGTTTGTCCGTATTTTGGTCAACCCGGCACGAAAATGAAGCAGTTTTAGAAACCGGTATAGCCGTATTTCTTATATATGCTACGTGCTGGCATGCACATGTATTACACGCGCAAAGATACAGCGCCTACAATGTACGCTAGTAGGCAAATATCAAAGACCCAGCTACTGTTAGAGACCGGCTACTATTTTGCCACGTCCTCTCTGAAGCCCGGCGCTTATTAGAGACCGGCGACGATAAGAGACTCGGCATTTATTGGAGCATATACGGTATTTGCATATTCAAAGAGGTGTAATTCTGGGTGGAGTTTGGGAGTGGCAGCAGGTGCGTGCACGTGCATTACTTTTCACGGCGACAGGGATTTATGGAGCGGAAGAACGTGGAAATTGGCGAGCGCACAGATTTATGCATCTGGATTTTTTTGTGCATACGCACATTTCCACTTTTCTCCTTACGCCATGTTTTAGTGTGAATTCTATACACGGCCTTATGCATGAGGCCCCTGCTGCACATGTACATAAGAATTTCAGGTTTGTGCGCTTTTTACAAATTGGAACCTTATAAAATGTGCCGTCCCCAAGGCGGACATCCCACAAAAGTGCTCAACTTATTTCAGCCGTGTGGAAAAATACAAAACAGCTTGATCAATCTGGTGTACGTGACAAGAGCCATGCAGACCCTGCTTGCCCATGGTGTACGTGACAAGGGTCATGAAGACCCTGCGTGCCCAAAGTATGCGTGCTAAGTGCTACTTCTTGTTTTAAGGTTACTATACAAAAAAACACAAGTGTGGACTCATCGAGCCCCAAACTAAGGAAACTAACAGATGTACTCCACCTGTAGATTTCTGTTAGTGCTGATTCAGGCTAATATTTTGAAATACTTGTTTAACTAAAGTCATAAGACAAAAGCCCTATAAAATTTGGGACACCAACCCCTCGGGGCAGACGAAGGGCAGGTGTCCTAGGACTGTGCTTCTCTGTCATTTTACCTTTGCCTGGTGTGTATCAATTAAAGATTTTTACTAACTTCAATTATATCTCTCTGTCTTCAGTCACAAGAAACAACACTATAGAAAAAGTGTCCACAGTTTTCTGGCGCCCGGACGTGGAGCAAGAGATGGCCGGCTGACTCCTCGAGCGGGACCACCTCAGTGATCCGTCTTTTAAGCGGATTGCCGCCAATACGGGCCCCAGCATCAGTGCAAGCAGCTCCGGCAAAAGTTAGGACTGCCCTGTCCTGAGGCGGCTCCTGCGTGAGGAGCCCCCGGTCTCCTCTTCGGCTGATCCACGGTGACTGAAAGGATTTCCAGACAGAGCTCAAATACTCCCAGGCTGGGGTAAGTACTGGGGAAATCCCGTTTTTGTACACCGCCGGCTTTGGCTTGCTGTTAGGAAACATAGGAAATTTTTATCTACATACTGGAATATACATACTTTGCTTTCGCCGTGCACTGTGACAGTCGATGTAAGAAAATAGTGTGGTACGCTTCCTCTGGGAATATTAAGGGGAACATTGGGGGCGGGTGAGTGGCACATTCAGCACTCCAATAGTTCATTGGACAGGGGAAGGAATAGGATAAGTATTTAAAGGAAAATCTGACACAGGGCTCGGGGAAAGGCAAGGGGACATAATGGGAACACATAACAGCAAGCCTGCCAACCGCACTCCGGGGTTCAAGTCTTTATGCTGGAAGGATTATTTTCGGAGGATCAACAGACGCCACGTAAACATGGGTCACCCAGGAAGTTAATAGAGAAAAGGACAGGGTTAGATTTCAAAAAGACATGTAAAAAGTGGAATAAGCAGAGCGGTGGGCATTGGCCGCTTGAAGGGACAGGTGATGCAAGTGAGATACAGGAAATTAGAAAAATATTATGTAGAAATGTACGAGGATGTTGTAACAAAGGTCCGTGTTATGTATGACAGATGGGAATTGGTTATTAAAGATCGGAATTTGGAAGCGGTACAGAAGCACAATGAATTGTTGAAAGCAAATGAAGGAAAGGCTAGAAAAGAAAAGGAAGAGCTGTTGATTGCGTTGCAAAAAGTTCAGACAGATCCGGGACCACAGATAGTTAAAAGTAAGAAAAAGAATAACAATAGCAAAGATCCCCTGTACCCTGTTATTTGCCCTCCCCCACCTTACCAGCCACCACCTGACCCTCCACTTCCACCTCCCAATGCACCAACAGCACCCCAAGTAACAGATGAACCAGGTTTCTTTGATAAGCAATATCGATAACTAAAAGAATGTGGTTTCTGAGCTGCCCGATCCTAAGGGCGTAGGGGGACTGAAGTTTGTTGAACAGCTTGAGCAATTGGACAGTATGTATAAGCCTAATGCTGCAGAGTGGACGGAAGACAGAAACTCTGCACCACTTGGGCGACTGTGAGTCGGGGACATAGAAACGGTGCGCTTTGGGTGTGGAATCAAAGCTTTCATCGAGGAGAGGGTGCCGGTGGAGAGACTGAGTTTGAGTTACAATGGGAATCATTGAGACAAAATATTGCAGAAAATATAAGAAAGGCACAGACTATTCTCTTATCTCAGCCGCTAAACAAAAGAAAGACGAGACAGTTGATGAGTGGGCACATAGAATTCAAGACCTTATGGCTAATCACTCAGGTTTGGAGAATGCCGATGATCGAATTCAAGGCGGTTCCACCTTTTGTCTCGGGACTAAGATCTGACATACAGACCAAAGTGCGCATTTCCTGTATTGGATGGGAGAGCGCTACATTTGAGGAAGTTAAGCGACACGCGGAACATGCTGAAAAACAAAGCAAGCAAAAAGAGTCTGACACTCAAACTAAGCTAATAGCCGCCCAAATGAACTATTACACAGGAGGGGCTTTAGCAAGAGGATGAGGAGCTGGTTTCCGGGGTCGAGGAAAAGGAAGAGGGCGAGGCTGAGGTTTTGGACCCCCGTCCGTTGAACAATCAAGAAACCCCTTTACACCCTCCCCCGCCTGTTTTTCCTGACACACCAGATCAACAGCATTGGGCATAGGAACACGCAGGGACCCCCAGCCACTCGCTTCAGTTGCCACTGCTCACTCATAACTCAGAAACTGATCCTTTATTGACATTGCTTGTTAATGGCACTGAGACTGCTCTTCTTGTCGACACTGGGGCCACTCGGTCCACCTTCTCGCTGGCTAAGGTCCCTGCCTCAGACGAAACTGTAACCGTGCTTACTGCATCTGGACAACCACATGTTTTACTGCTCTCAAAACCTTTTCGAGTTCAGCTGCCTTCTGGTGGTTCCACTTTAACACACCGATTTCTTTTAAATCAGCTCTGCCCTGTTAATCTTCTAGGAAGGGATCTCATGACGAAGCTTTCTCTCTCTATTTCTATGACTGACCAAGGATTTTCCTGCTCATCCCCCAAGTTATTGTGCCAAATCGCCCCTCACCCCAAACCCTCTTTTGCAGCATGGACTCTAAATATTTCCCCACACACCATTCTCCTTAAAGCCCTACACACTTTTCCCTCCTGTCTTTTTCTCCACTTACAGGTCCCTGACACGTTACACTGTACTGATCAATATTTCCCTGTAGAAGTAGACACCCCCTGGCTAGAATCTTTTCTTTCTTCAGGCACTTGCCCCGAAACCCTTCACATCCCCTGTATCTTCATTTCATCCGCAAGAGCTGCTGCGTCCGTCCATCTTACGTGTTCACAAAGTATTTTCTGTCTTGGAGGTGCAGTATCCCATGTTACTTTAGCCAAATCAAGTACTGTCCATTGGGTGGAAATCGGACCATGGGTAGAACAATGTCTTAAAAGAACAGACTGGTTACATGTTGCCCCAGGTATTTCTGATGCCTCAGACCATTTGATAACTAAAGTTGTGCTTCAAACTGATTTTTTAGTACATCGTGCTTTGTGCCGTCCTTCCCTTTCTGTTTTTTCATTGCAAACCACTTCCCCTTCTTGGCTCTCTATGCTCCCTGATTCACTGTGGTCCCAGGGAAAGAATGATTATGGAAGGATAGCCAATTGTGAGCCTCTGGTGATCTACCCAAAATCTTCCTTCCGCCCGCACCGTGCCCAGTATCCTCTGTCTCCTGAAGCAGAGGCTGGCATCTCCGCCGTACATTCCGATCTCGTGAAACGCGGAGTGATTATTCCAATTAAATATTCTCCAGTCAATTCCCCTATTTTACCTATAAAAAAGGCTGACGGTTCATGGTGTTTTATTCAACAAGTAAATTCTGCAATTTTTCCTAGGGCCCCTATTGTTCCTATTCCTTCCACTATTCTTTCTACAATCCCTTCCTCTGCTCGTTACTTTTCAGTGATTGATTTAGCCAATGCTTTCTTTTCCATCCCTGTACACCCTGATTCTCAATTTTGGTTTGCTTTTACTTTCCAAAGCCGCTGCTGGACATGGACTGTCCTGCCTTAGGGATATACTGAAGCCCCTTGTGTATATGGACAAGCGCTTGCTCAAAATTTAGAAGGGTTCTGGCCAGATCGAGGTAGTACATTAATACAGTATGTAGATGACATTATGTTATGTAGTGCTACGGAAGAAGATTGTGCACATGATACTCAGAAACTATTGTTGTTTCTGGGGGACAATGGCCATAAAGTCTCAAAGGCTAAACTGCAGTTAATTCAAACAACTGTAAAATATCTAGGTCATGACATCACTTGTGGAACAAGAGCTCTCTCTAGCGATCGCATTAACAGCATTCAAAATCTTCCCAGACCTGTCCTAAAACGACTGGTTATGTCTGTATTGGGTATTCTAGGTTACTGCCGGCAATAGATTCTAAATTTTACTGAAAGAGCACAGCCGTTGCAACAATTGGCTAATACTCCTGGCATCCTCCTCTCTGGCCAGGTGCAATGGAATGAATAGGCTGAGAAGGCTCTCTGTGACTTAAAAAGTGCCCTTAACTCTGTTCGTGGATGAAAAGGGGGGATATATGAATGCTGTCCTAACACAAATATATGGGGACAAACAAAGGCCAATATCTTATTTTTCGAAAAAATTGGATCCAGTGGCTACAGCACTTCCACCTTGCCTTAGGGCTGTGGCTGCCACAACAGAAGCTGTGCTAGCCAGTACAGATATAGTGCTCATGAGCCCCCTAACAGTAAAAGTGCCTCACGCTGTACATTCCATTTTAGTACAGGCTAAGACCTCACATCTCACTACTGCTAGGGCAATACACTATCAGAATGTACTCTGTACTTTGTCAAACGTCACAATTGAAAGATGCTCCACTTTAAATCCAGCCACTCTCCTCCCAACTTACAACGAAGGTGAACCGCATAATTGCCATGATGAAATAGCAAAGGTTGTAAAGCCTAGAGCAGATTTACAGGAAACACCTTTAGAAAATGGAGAAATGGTTTTTGTGGATGGATGTTCCTTGCGAATGGAAAACGGAGCACCCTCAACCAGTTACGCAGTGGTCCAAGGGGACCGCCTGCTGGAAGCAAATCGAATTTCATCAAGTTTAAGTGCACAAACAGCTGAATTAATAGCGCTCACTCAAGCATGCCAGCTGTCCGAAGGAAAAATCATAACAATCTATACAGATTCCAGATATGCCTTTGGAGTCTGCCATGATCATGGAGCATTATGGAAATTGAGGGGATTTAAGACCAGTACTGGCAAGCCCAACCAACATCAAAAGCTAATCGAATCCCTTTTAGAAGCTATAACTAAACCATCAAAGCTAGCGATCGTTAAATGTCAAGCTCACACAGGAAAACAGGATCCTGTCAGCAAAGGAAATGAATTAGCTGATTACTTTGCTAAAAAGGCTGCATATAGTAACACACCAATCTCTTTATTCCAACAGAGAAATGACCAGGACCCTGATAATCAAATTATTTCTTTACAGAGTGCAGCCACGGACATCGAAAAGAAAAAATGGTCCAAAGAAGGGTCCCTCTCTGATGGAGTCTGGACTCATAAGCAAACTAACAAACCTTTCCTCCCAAAGGCTTCCTTTCCAGGTATGGCAAAAATCGCCCATGGCCTCGACCATGCTGGAAGAGACGCCATGGTTCGAGATGTTGAAAAACATTGGGAAGCTGTAGGCTTCTCTACATATACAGAACAGTTCTGCAGACGCTGTGCATTATGTCAAAAGTTTAATGTAGGTAAAGGCACCCAGGTAAGTCCCACCGTTACTCCTAATCCAATGGGTCCGTTTGAACACCTCCAAATGGATTTCATTGAACTAACACCGTCTAAAGGTTACCGTTATTGTCTAGTCATTGTTGATGTGTTCTGCCGATGGGTAGAAGCTTTCCCTTCTAAACACAATGATGCTAAAACTGTAGCCAAAGCTTTAATCAAAGAAATCATTCCTAGGTGGGGCATACCCTAGAAATTGCAAACAGATAATGGCACTCACTTTGTGAATTCCATTATAAATGAATTAACTACCTGGCTTCAAATCAATGTACATCATTATTGGAAATACCATCCTCAGAGTGGAGGCATTGTGGAACGATGCAATGGCACCCTAAAATTTAAATTAGCAAAAATCTGTGAACAGACAACTTTGCCCTGGCCGGACGTTTTGCCTCTGGCCCTAATGGGATTAAGGGGAAGAACACACCAGCAATTAGGACTGTCACCGTTTGAAATACTGACTGGACGTCCCATGCCCGTTGGCATGGTTGTAGGTAATGTGAATTTGCACACTGTAGACAATGATCTTCTCTCCAGTCTTGCAGGTCTCCGAGCCTCATTGAAGGACATCCACCAGCAGGTTAATCAGGCCTGGAGGACCAGCCCACCTACTAAGGATTCATCAATTCCCTTGGGTACTTGGATCCTGGTTCGGGACACTCGGAGGAAACATTGGCATCAGCCTAGGTGGAGAGGACCGTTCCAAGTTCTTCTGTCCACACCACACACAGTGAAAGTTGAAAGATTGCCCACCTGGATTCACACTTCACACTGCAAAAGATGGCACCCTTAATATACATACGCATATTGATTACACTCTCGTTGTTTTTTCCTTCCAATATCCATTTCACGAGTGACATTGACTTTCCAGGTGGAGGAGACTGCCTCATTCCAGGTTGACTTTTGTGCAATTGCCACCTGTACTGGCAGACAGGAAAAATGGGAATGGCCTGAACGTGTACTTCAAATTGCTTCTTCAGTTTCCTCATCCCCTTCCCCCTCTCCTCCTCCTTCCCCACTTCTTACCTCCGCCATCTAACTTTCCCTTATCCCTTGTCACGCCCAGATTGTTCAAAAGGGGGGAATGTGGAAAAATACAAAACAGCTTGATCAATCTGGTGTACGTGACAAGAGCCATGCAGACCCTGCTTGCCCATGGTGTACGTGACAAGGGTCATGAAGACCCTGCTTGCCCAAAGTATGCGTGCTAAGTGCTACTTCTTGTTTTAAGGTTACTACACAAAAAACCACAAGTGTGGACTCATCGAGCCCCAAACTAAGGAAACTAACAGATGTATTCAATCTGTAGATTTCTGTTAGAGCTGATTCAGTCTAAAATTATGAAATACTTGTGTAACTAAAGTCATAAGACAAAAGCCCTATAAACATTTTGGGACACCAATCCCTCGGGGCAGACGAAGGGCAGGTGTCCTAGGACTGTGCTTCTCTGTCATTTTACCTTTGCCTGGTGTGTATCAATTAAAGATTTTTACTAACTTCAATTATATCTCTCTGTCTTCAGTCACAAGAAACGACACTATAGAAAAAGTGTCCACAGCCGTTACACCCTTACAGAACAGTATGTTAATACACACAAAATTAGAGCTTTAAGACATTTAGCTTCTTACCCGGAGTAAGTTATTACAAGCCCATTGCCAGGGAGTGTCAAAGGATGAGGTAAAGTCTCCAGTCAGTTTTGTGCAGGGGGGCTTGGTTCCAAGAGGGTATACCAGTACTTTTGATGCTGACTATGTACAAACCATAACAGAGAGCTCATCGTATTGACCAAGTATTCATTCCATTTGTTACAACGATCACGATGTTGGCACCTGTGCAAAACTCTAGAAACTTAGTTTATTTTACACAAGTTAGTGCATTTACTCCTAAATTCACTGTTGGAACTATCAGTGAGTTACGCGCCTGCATCCACGAGCTTACTCTTTCAATACAAGCAGCAACGACTGCATTAAAGACATGGATATTTGCGTACTTACTTTCAAAGCAGATATGCACCAGATTACTGCACTACCGCTTGCTTTGTTTCCTGCTTTAGTTCGAGTATATTTTTAACAGAGTAAGATGACATTTTTCTTCAGCATCTATAAGAAGTTAACTTTTTAATGGGCATTAAACTTATACATCTTCAATAAGTATCGTCTCTCTGTCTTCCTTGCTATCAGCCAGAAACCACATAACTAAAGCGGCTTTACAAACAAAATGCTGGGCTTTGTGCTAGGGATACAGCCAGTCAGTGAGCGCCACATCACCAGGGCTTCTTGCACGTGATCCTATTGGCCATACAAATACCAGGAGGCCGGCGAGAAGCAATATTCTGGACTGGTGTTTGAAACGGGGCAGGGAAATGCAGAAGATAATTGATGCAGTTGAACAACATGAACTCCCATTTAGTAAATTAGAAGAACTAGTATATAACTGAGAATAGAAGTTTATTTAAAGCCTTTATTAATTATTCACTGATACAGTGCATTGCCTTACCCATAGAGAAAGGAATAATACATTCTACATGATTAAGTAATTGTAAGCAAACTAGGTAAATAAAGGATCCTTCTTCCAGTAGTTGGAAGAAATGGATCATAATTTATGATTCCAGCCTTCCATCATCCAAAAAAAAAAATAAATGAAGAAGAAACTGCAACATTCTCCTGGAAATAGGTTTGGCTGGTTAATTAACAAATTAGTTCAAGAATGCAATATTGGCCTGACAGTGGCTTGGCCAGTAACTCCACCGTGGACATTTACAGAGCCTGAAATAAATTTACTTTTGATGCCAAAAGTGTAGTCTACATGAGTACTGACATTATGAATAAAGAAACTGTATATTTGCACAAGAGATATTATTAATAACAACAAACATACACCACAAAATTGTTACTTACGATCCCATCTTTATGATGCGGACTGCGTGTTGAAAAATAAATGGAGCCAATTGCAATGTGCCCTCAGCTTGTAAGTTGCCTTGAAAAGGGGCATTTGCTAAATATAACACTACTAATAATACCTTTATAATAATGCTTTTAGCATGTATGAGCATTCAGCTTATCTAACGAACTCCTCACAGAGTGTAGTCTACTTCAGGGTGACAAGGACGGCAGAGCAGGAGCCAGCACTGAAACACATGCAGTCAATAAAGAATACGTACAATCAGCAAACTCAGGTCTTTATTTATTTATTTATACACTGTGCACCACAACGTGACACAAGGAGCTGCGAAAGGTGCTGCATGGATGACAAGCATTATGGAATGATAATGTAATGATATGTAATGATAATGATGTAATGAGTTGATAACACAGGTATGTTTGGAATGGATGTGATGATATGGGTTCACTCCACGTTCCCAACGTCCCTATGGGAGACCTGAACCCAACACCGTCAGGAATGTCACCAAGATGAGCTGATAAGTGAGGACAGTTCTCAAATGAAGACAGGGGATATTCCCAAAAGTGCTAAAGTGCTTTTATTAAAATCAAACAGTGTCCAAACAAAAGTTAATAACGCAGTGCATCGGTTTTCAATAAATCCATATGAATGAGGATAAAATCAATAAATAAATCCTTTAAAGCTAGAGGTTAAAGATGCAGAAGTTAAAATACAGTCTCTCACTCCCTTTACACCCGGGCCCACCTCCGTCTCTCTTTCTCCCCAGCTCACCCATTACTCTCGCAGCTGGCGGAGACCCAACAGCCACGAGCTCCTTCAGCGAACCTCCATCTTGGCATTCTTCCGGACGTCACTACCAATCCGTCGAGGTCAGCTTTCCTCCCTTCATCCTTCGCGCACCCGTAGTCACCCCTCGGGAGAACACCTACTCTGCTCACCCCACTCACACGAACTTTCAGTGGGGAGAACTAGCCCCTAGAGCGCCACAAACAAACGGTCCTCCACGGGGCCCCAGCTCGTGGTGTCTCCTGCTAGAGGTGTCCAGATCATCCTCCTAGGTCTGCTCTTTCCCATCCTTTAACTTCCTTTCTCTTTTTCTCGATCCTTCCTTCCTTCCTTATTATTACTCTCTCTTTCTCTCTCTCTCCATATCTTCCATTTCTAACCCTTCTCCTTTCCTGGTGTCGACCCGTATATATACACAGTACATATCTCCGCGCGCCTCTGTGGGCGCAGCGCTTTAATCACACACCGCAGGAAGCAAATAAGGCAATCAAAAACGACCGCACCCACATGTGCAGGTGCGATTCGCTCCCGTTACCGCATTAACTCCCCATGGCCATGCAATCGTGCCCACTGAGAACGGCACGGCTATACGGATTTAAAACCTGACCTTGTTTGTTGGAAGCTGCGGACCTGCTTTACCACAATGGACACATCTTCTCCTTTTAGCATTGCCAGGTAAAATAAGTAATGACTCCAATACAGTACCTACATTTTTCACGTGGAAGCATTTTGGTCCACCAAACTGAATTGAAAAAAAACAAAACAATTTCAGATTTGTAATCTGCAAAACAGAATACCTCCAGGTATCAATTTTGGTTGAAAATTGTTAATAAAGAAATAGTACTGACTTTTTTCATATGCCAAGGGGAGGAAATCAAGGGGTTTGGGTTGAGTGTACAGGTTTCATGTTAGCATATCTTGTTTGTAGGGTCCTAGAGAGTAGCTATTTAAAATGTGGTCCAGATCAGTCAAATGTTTAAGATTGTACAGGGAATATGCATACGTTCTATTTAATATATACCCTGTATACAGATGTACAAAATTAAAATTATTCTGGTATTCCTAAAAGCCATAGGATAGAAACACTATATAATGCATATATGAATGAAAAATGTTACAATAGATATAAACATAGAGAAATGGGTGAAAAAAATTTTAAGACTCCTGTTGCAACCTCAGGTGCAGATAGATAGATAGAAGGCAGCTCCTATATAACAGACAGATAGACAGGTCATTGACTCTATGGTAAATATAGAGACATATACAATAGGTTGGTAAAGTCATAGTATAACAGATAGTGTCACCAGAGTGGTTACCTGGTTGGAAGGCAAAGTGGAAGGGTAAGACTGTTAGACCGTCCTTTCCAAAGCCCCTATTTGTTTCCCTCAGACTGGAAGACAACTTTCACAGCAAACAATGACGCTACTTCCAGTTCTGTTTCATTGGCCCCACCCCTCTTGCCCAAGACTTATATAAGAGAGGACGTGACCAGAAGTCCGTCCTCATTACCCGCTCTGCTCTCACCTTTGAAGAAGTGCCTGTGTGGGGCTGAATGTCATTGCTGATTAAACAGGGTGCTAGCAAACATCCCCAACTGCTGAGGTTGTCTTTTAATTGTGTCCCACAATAGCTAAGAAGAGATGGAATCATGCAAACCCCTGTACTCTACAGTAGCCGTGGAGTTTATTGGGATGTTGTTCACTACACAAAATTGTTTTATAATATACAGCTTTCTTGTCTGAGTGATGTTGGTTACCATGATTCTTTCTCATGTCAGTTTATGTCTAAACCAGATACACTAATTGCTTCAATTAAGTAAATAATGAGGTTGACTTCAACACTGTGCCTATCACACCAATACCTGTTGTTTATTGATCCAGTTTGAGTTTGAACTGTGATTAACTTTTAAGAGATTGTCTATCCTCAAAAGTAAAAAAATGGAAAGAGGCAACTCCGATCCCCAGCTTCCCTTCTTCAATTTTGAAATGCACTCTTTTCATTCCTTTTCTCTCTTTCAGACTTGGCTGCTGTGCTTCCAAATGCTTCAGACACCATTGATATTCATCTCCCCTTGGTACGTGTAGTTCTTGTGAAATGTGGCAATAGAAATAATAAACAGGAAACAACTTCAGGATTCCCTGACTTGATCAAAGTCAAGAGTCACAATGAGCCCTGGAATGCGCTCCTGGGACTGAACTCATCTCGTGCTTAGCAGAAGTCTGTGAGTATTACAGATTGGTGGCCTGCTAAAAAGGAATCTGGCAGTGTGTCAAGTCAGCGTAATGCCAAGGAACACAGACACGATAAAGCGGAAAAAAGAAAGGCTTTGCAAAGCTGTCAGCCTGATCATACCATGTATTCCCTGAAAATGATTTATGGGTCAGACTCTGGCTGTCTGGCTCTGAAATGGAAGGTATGGGGAAGGATAAGAGTGTTACACTGTCCTTAACTAACCCCTCTTGTGTCCTTTGGAGCAGAGGATGACTTTTTGCGACAAATGGTGTCACAACTTCCAGTCCATGCCCCTTCCACCTGGAACCTATATAAGAAGAGAAGTCAGCAGTTATTGTGGACCCTACGTTTGTCAGACGAGGAGAATTACAAAAAGCATAACAAATGGGCCGGTTCGCCTCTCCTTTGTTTATTTGGTCTTTGTTTTTCAAAGAAAAATTTCTGCTCCAATATTGGCTGGTCGAGTTCTTTTAAACCCCTTTCCTGTTGTCTTTAAGATAACTCGAATATTGTGAGCTGCACACACACTGTCATCCCTGAGTTTATGTGTCTTTAGAAGCTGTTGGTCTGCATTTGTTTCCACAGGGCAAGCTGAATTTGAATGGCCAAAACATAAAGCAGGTGAAGAAGATATTAGTGACTGTTCTTCAGCAATGGCAAGTAACAGCATCATACGTACAAGTTCTAGTAAAGGTGAAGAATATGAAGGTGAGGATTTTGCTCAAGTAAAATTAGAATACCACTTCTTTACTCCTGCTGAGTGCCCAGGGAGCAAGAGTGACCAACCACTCTGAGAGATTCATGTGAACACCAAATGACGGAGGTGGAAGACGGTAGCGGGTTACTGCAGAGGCCATGGGTTAGCAATAAGGACATGAGCCAGTTTAAGGGTTGACTGTGCTTACTAAGAAGACCATATTACTAAGATCTGAACTAAGCAATTTTGTGAACTCTTATAAATTGCTTGAAACACTTGTACTAAGCAGATTATTCGTTTCCAACATTATTTCGTTCCAGTGGCACCTGTGAAGTGGTGGGATGTATTAGGCAGTAAGTGAACACTCAGTTCTTGAAGATGATGTGTTGGGCAAACGTAACAATCAGAGTGACTTTGACAAGAGCCAAATTGTGATGGCTCGATGACTGGATCAGAGTGTCTTCAGAACGAAAGGTCTTGCAGGGTGTTCCCAATATGCAATGGTCAGTACCAACCAGAAGTGGTTCCTAAAAGGACAACCAGTGAACCAGCAACAGAGTCATAGGCGCACAAGGCCTTATGATGTACATGGAGAGAAAAGACTAGCTCATCTGGCATTTGTGTGGATGATAATTTGACACCTATCTAAAGATGATTGCAGACCACACACATCCCTTCATGGTACAAGTACTCCCTGATGGCAGTGGCCTCTTTCAGCAGGATAATGTACACTGCAAAAATTGTTCAGGAATGATTCGAGGAACATGTCAAAGAGGTCAAGGTATTTACTTGGCCACCAAATACGGCATATCTCAGTCCAATCGAGCATCTGTGGGATGTGCTAGGAAAACACATCCAATTCATAGAGACCCCACATAGGAACTTACGGGACTTAAAGGATCTGCTGCTAAAGGTTTGGTGCACAGATACCACAGGATGCCTTCGGAGGTCTTGTGGAGTCCATGCCCCGATGGGTTAGCATGGGGGGAACCTATGTAATACAGGGCAGGTTGTTCAAATGCTGTGGTTGATAGGTGTGTACTGCATTTAATACTGCATTTTTGTGCTTTAATAAATACACTAAACACTTCTAAAATTATTTTGGTCTTATATCTTTCTGGCATCATAGGTTCGGGTGGGGGTGTTGTCACTTTAGGGGTTTCACTGAAGGGCTAAGCAGAGTTAGAGATGTTAAATACAGGTCTGTGAGACAATGGCCTGCAACAGGGAATCAAGTCTCTACACCGGGTGCTCGGACCAGAGATATGAGGTCATCACTGCCTCCACATCTCCCACCCCTTAGCCTAGGAAAGAGGGACAGATAACCTGGGTATCCATCCAAGCCTGGATCTAGACACCCTGTATAAAAAATAAAATATGAAAGCCTTTGTGAAATAAAAAATAAACAAAAAGTAAAAAGACAGCATGAAGCCTAACTGAAACTAATGTGAATTTCCAAGTAAGATCAGTAATAACATAGTAATAAAATGATTATAAAAAGTCAGAATTCTAATAATTTTGCTCTACACGTCTGTGTGGATTTTCCTGCAGGCACTTTCATGTCAGGTTAGTCGCCAAGTCTTTGTAGTCTTTTTGTGGATGAGTGTGTCCTGCAGTGGGCGACCAGCAAGGTTCATTTTTAACTAAGCTTTTAAAACACCTATTTTTAGTTCTAAAAATCCCTTTTCTCTTTAATAGTTTTATGGTTGCTTGACTCATTCTATTACTGGATGACAGTGCTTTGAGCTGACTTGTGCGAGTCAAGTCGACATGTCAGATGAGGTGTGTCCAGTTCAAAGCTCGCCACAATCCCGAGCTGAAATTCAACATGGTGACATGAAGTGAGACAGTTTTGCCACACACTCACTCTGTGGGCATTTCTTCATTTGAAAAGCAGCCTATGAAATGGGGGAGACGGCAGACCTTTTCTGTTTATCATCTGAACAGGATGGTCACTACAGACAGGTGGTCTTTGTGCTGAGGTGGTCCTCCACACAGCACACTCTGTGTTTTTGCTATGGCTTCTGTGTGCAGAAGGAAATAGCCAAATATGTTTCCCAAAGTTGAGAAAGACTGTGTTTTACTTTGCTCTGTGATTTACAGCATGTCTGCATTCATAAATGCCTTTCTAGCTACAGATGAAAAATGAAATTTAATACAGCAGACGAGGCTTTAGTGGTCGATGCTGGAAGGGCCGCATGACCTTGAGTTCCCTCCTCTCCTGGTCTACATGAGCAGTAGAATTAGCCTAAATTTAGATGTACAAATGATCTGGGAACAAATATTTGTAGCCTAAATGTTTCAGGCTACATACACACTGCTACTGTATGTTTTCATTTAAAAATGCTGTTTTTAATCAAAAATGTCCACACATCGTTTACGAAGGTATCTCCACACGCACTAAAATGGATGAAAACGCATATGACGTAGCCATTCACCTACAGTCAACATGTATGCACCAGCAGAGGCAGCAAGAGGAAGTGTCCTCCATGAGGGGATTACGCTGCCAGCTTTGGAATGTATCGCAAAACTGTACATTTTTTGCCTTTTGTGCATTCATGCAGCATTCAAACTATACAAAATATGCACTTTAGATGCATACAGGCAAGTAATACAACAGGGGTTGTGAAAAGCAACCACTCTGTGTCCTCTATGTTGGAATATGGTGAAGGGTGGCCAGCCAGGGCCTGAGACATACAGTAGTAACAAGCAGGATCCAACCAAGGGCCACATAATAAGAGAACAAACCAATTAGAGTTGGATTTAATGTTTTAACCCTTCAGCAATGAAACACCAATCCTGCATTTTCACAAGTACACGGTGCTGAAGATCATTTTCATAAGTTTCCATTTTTGTGACATTAAAAGCACCTGGGTAGCATCCATGAAAGCCAAAAATGGAGACTAATGTCTGCGTTTTTAAACAAAAACAAAGTAGTGTGGACGTAGCCTTAGGCTTGAACCAATGCCTCTTTCAGGCAGTTCTCTAGGCCTAGCACTGATTCTCTAGAAACCTGTCTTTATTAAGCCATGCCTGCTCGGTAGGCCCTCTTCTGTATTGTCTATGGTGTGCTTATTCACACAAGGTCACTGGGAATGAGCTCAAGAGCAACAGCAGAGAATGCTGAGTCCTAGTTGAGTCCACCACCACCCAGCTCAAGCAATTTCACCCCAGCTGCATTTGAGACCTCATTCAGTGAGGAAAGGGACGTGTGTTAGGACCGCAAATGCACGAGGGCCTGTTGTTTTCCTATTTGCTGATTCAAATTCCTCATCACCATCACTACTGGAGATTTTTGACACTAGAATTACAACCATTCCTCCTGTTTCGTCTTGTGTTTCATGCCATGGAAAAGTAATAAGTCATCTTCTGAAATTCGGTCTTTGCAGTTCTCTCCCATTTGTGTTCATCTGAAAATGAATGGATTTAAGATGGCACCTGCTTTTGACCCAAGTGCTGCCAGAATAAACGAACTACATTAAAAAAAAAGGGGGGGTTGGTCTCGTCCTTTACGGGAGATGGACTGTCTGAAGTGGAACTCCATTAAAAGCAGCTTTTTTTTTTGTCATCCCGATGTATCAACCTGGGGAAGCTCAATTACAGTATATGCAAGCATATACATGTATTAACATGACCGGCAGAAAAAGGGTTCAGAAAAAAAAAACAAAAATAACAGCTAAAGCTTCATCCAAGCCTAGACAGGCATCAAGTCCAAGTTCAAGGTACAGCCTTTCAGAAACTGTCCTGGGACCTGACACTACTCCATCGTCTCCAGCTGAGAGTGAAAGTGGAAGCGATTGTACAAACGAATCGGGCCAGGATAGCTCATCGATTCCAGAAGATTCATTGAAACTGAAAATTGCTTTACCTTCCACGTTGTCAATCACTCCTTACGAGCCGGAATCATGAACTTCAACTAGGCTTGCCACTTCATCCGCAGAGCACAGGGAAGACTGAAACTATCTGTTTGAGCTGAAGGTAATGATCACCACAATGGCCACCACCACTGCTCAAGACATAAAGGAGCTCAAGAATGATTTAAAGAAAGATATAAAGAAAGAAATAAATGATATAAGGAAAGAAATAAAGGGCACACAAGACAAACAAAAAGCTGCTTCAGGAAATTAAAGACCAAGAAAGACGTTTAAATAATCACTTTGAGGCTGCCTTTAAAGGTATGTTAGAAAAAATTGAGGAACGGAATACAGGAAAATGCGTCTAAGCTTGAGAAGAAACTGAGACCACTTAGTGCTCAGTTGGAAGATGTTAAGCAAACACTCAAGACTCATATTAAAACAGCTGAACAACTGGCATCTACCACTGACAGAAAAGCAACGGCTGCAAATTATGAATACAAAGTACTCGGAGACAGACTTGCTGCACTGGAAGATGGATGCAGAAGGAATAATATTAGAACTGAAAGTCTCCCTGAAAACCATGAAAGTCCAAACCCAGTGAAATTCGTAGATGAACTATTCTCTAAAATAATTGGAGAGGACTTTAAATCAAACACTGAGATAGCAGCAGCTTACCACATACAGGGATCACGGGGATCAAATTCCTCTAAACCTAGGACTCTCATCATGCATTTTGAAAAATTACATTTTGAACTACATACAATGTTACTTCTCAGACAGAAACATGAGATTATATTGGAAAATAACCACATTCGTATTTTCCTGGACTTCTCACCCTCAAGAGCTACTAAACGTGCCGCATGTTACAACATTAAGCAGCGTTTATAGAATGCATCAGATACAACCTCTTGTATCCTGCCAAACTGAAAGTGGGCATTCAAAGCAAGCTCTACATTTTTACTTCTACGGTTGGAAGCAGACAAAGAGCTAAGAAAACTGATCCCAACAATTTTTTGAAACACATCCTGTCATGACATGGCAAAGAACACCTTACTGGCTGTTTGATCTGCCTGCAATAATACTGGTACCATAATTATACATCCTATCAACTTATCGACCACTTTTTGTTAATGTTTTAATTACAATTATATATGTACAGTGATCCCCCGCCTATCGCTGAACTTACGTTCCATACCCATCAGCAATAGGTGAAAATCCGCGATATAGAAAGACCATATAAATAAACATGTTTAACATCATACCCTTGGTTTATTGCAATAGGGCTTACTATACTTATCCATGGCTACTGTTTAACATCATTCTCTAGTCTCTCAAGACTGTTTAAGATTATATTTTATGCTTACGCTTATAGTATTTGGACTGTATAGATATCTCAGTTTTATTCCTTATATGCCGCTGTTGGGGGACTTGTTTTGTTTTGGACATGCTCTGTCTCTAGGTATGTCAGAGGATTGGACTTTGTGAAAAGTGGTCCAGCCTCATGTGGGGAGGCAAAAAGGTGGGGTGGCGGGACTGGGGGGGAGAGAAAGAGAGCATGCTATTTCTAATCTATCCTTTTAATCCTTATAATTATAAGGGCCAACGTAACAATAGGCTTCATGGGAATAACTCCTGTGAAAATTGGAAATTAAGGTCAAAGCTATCTTATTTTATGTTAAGACTACAAAATGATAGCAAAAGCTCAGAAGCAAGATCTTCATGATCAAGCAGTTAAGTTTGTGAGCTGGAATGTTAAAGGTCTGAATCACAAATTAAAGAGAAAGAAACTATTTTCTCACCTAACAGGTCTAAACGCTAAAATATTATTTTTACAGGAGACCCACTTATTAAGCAAGGGCCAGTTTCAGCTGCACAAAGATTTGACTGGCCAAAAATTCCATTCCAGCTTTACAAAAAAAACTAGAGGTGTGGGAATTCTTGTACATAAAACAATAACATTTGTACTAACAGATGTAGTATCTGATCCTGAAGGGAGATATGTGATTTTCATAGGTAATTTATTTAACTGTAAAGTGGTTTTGATTGACTGCAAACGTACAATGACATGAAGATCTGTGCAGTCTGGATAGCCGGGTTGGCCTATGCCTTGTAGTCAGCACTGTTAAAATGGACTCCTGACAAACTATAAACTCATGTATGCAATATGTATGGCAGAATCACATTAGGCAGTTGTAAGAATTAGGATGCTGTATAGCGCCCGACCCAGCACAGACTCACACAGAGGCACATATAAAATAAAAAGACATTTATTTTTCTTCAGCTGGAGGGCACATCTTCCCCATAATCCCCCCAGCCACAACACAGTCCCAAGCACTAAACACTAAAGTCAACACTCCTCTCGCTTTCAACACCACTCATCCACAGCTTTGTCCTCCTTCCACCTGGGGGAAGCGGCCATCCAGAGTCCATTGAGAAGTACTGCACCATCCAGAACTGCTCCCCCTGAATATACATCGAAGAGGCATTCCTGCCAGGTCCGCCACACAGTATACACTGATTATCAGTTGTGTGACAGTTATAACTAAACTGTCAATGCATGGACTACTGCAGTCTGAGCTTAAAGGCTTGAGTGATGGTAATTTCCCGCAAGAACACAGGGCGGTGCTGTTTACTAACACTTCATCTCTTCCTCCTTCTGCAGACCGATTGACGGCTTTAATATCCCTGACGTCACTTCTGGTGCCCATCCACTAGGACCCGCCTATTCCTGCTGGAAGGTCTTATCACCAGAAGTTCCGCCATCTTGGAGCAGTCTCTTTTGAGACTCTTATCTGTGAAGATGCTTCTTTTTCATTTTTAACACATTTATAATCTGTGGTTTGCTTCAGTTATATGTGGTTTCCCTATGAGTAGGGCCCACGATTTACCGCGGCAAGAAATGGTAAATTCCGCTGCATTTTTTAAAAATTCCGCAGTGTAGCGGCAAATGCAGTACCAGAACTCCATATGACTAATTCGTAACCCAAGCAAAATAAATGCAATGTTTCTTATTCTTAATCCCTAATAATAATCAATCATAATTCGTAATACTAATCAAATAGATATATCAAAGCGTTCACATCCGCACATTTTAATCCACAGATTTGCTTTAGGCAAATGATGCTGAAACATATGTAGGCATAATATTATTCTCAACAAATGATCGAATAATGTTTCTAAAGTCATTGTTTATTTATTGCTGAAGAAAATGGCACTGTAAGATCGTAGGTTTTCTTGTGACAGAGAATATCGCAGTGGTGACAACACCGATCCATATTTTGAGAACAAACGTTCCACATCAACAGAAGAGATTGGCAACGCAATGTAAACTTTAGCAGGAGCTGCTAAGCGAGGCAGTCTGTCCTCTAAGGCACACCAAAAAGCAGTGATATCAGCTGGAATTACTTCACGAGATGCTATGTCCAGATAAGCTTGCCATTCATCTGCTGCTGCCTTCATTGTTGGCACTGATGGTGCATGATCAGCAAAATTCTTCGCTAAGAGTGGTAGCTGTCATGGATCAAATATTCTCACAGATCTGAATAGGTCTATTGCCGGCTGTTTGGTTCCCACAAAATATTTTTCAAGTTCAGCAGCATTGTGATTTGCATCTTCACAGCTGCTGGTTGCAATTGGAAATCCGGACGATTTCAGGCAAGACAGTAAGTCAGACACTTTGTTGTAGACATCGACAGCCATGAATGACTGTGCCTCAAAAGAAGTCAGAGTGTTCATAATTGGCTAGCAGTGAACAGATACAAATTCAAGTTCAGCTCTCAGCTCGTTAATTTTATCAGTACTTTACAGCAACGCCGACAACTTCTTTAACTGGACTGTAGCTCCACTGTGTTCGATTTCAGTAGCAACGAATGAGATATTAATGAGATGATGCAATAGGCTAAAGAAAGAACTTAAAGAAGTAATCAAAACCAATCATGCTAATAACAATATGCCTTAAATAGTGAGATTTCATTCAGATTTGGTATTTTCTGCGGCAGTTAGGTTAATTCCGCAGCGTGGCATTTTACCGCTGCAAAACCCTAAATTCTGTGGTGTGGCGTTAAAATTCCGCGGGCCGCAGTAAAACGTGAGCCCTACCTATGAGTGGCCCAGCACTTCATGATTGTCTGTGTTTTCTCTTACAAAACATATTTACTATTACTGTTTGTTTAACTTGAACCAAGGCGACTTACAGAGATGTATATATTTGTATGTAACATTAATTTATTTATTACAAAAAGTGTAAACATCAGTCTATTGAAAAGTTTGGGAACAAGTGTGACAGGATAAGGGGACAAAAATTGACCATTGCAAGTGAAGAGCTCAAAACAAAACATCAAATGAGTTACAATTCCTAGCTTACAAAACCTAACAGCAGTTAGACAGAAATTCACCAAAAACGAGAACCTTCAAACGCTTCTTAAACACATTGAGGGAGTCGGAATTTCAAATGGTATTCAGCGCTTGTTTCACCACCAAGAAGCTTCACATGAAAATAGTCTGAATTGAAATGTGATACCACACAGAGGTGGCATCACCAGACAGACCTCAGTGGGTTATAAGAAGCAAAGGACCTCACAAGTGCTTAGGTTACTAACCTGTTGGCTACTCTGTAGGCAAGCATCAAGGATTTGAACTTAATACGTGGAGTACAGGAAATCAGTGCAATGATCTGAAGAGAGGAGTGACATGTGCCCGCCTCAGCTGGTTGAATTCCAGACATGCTACTGAATTTTGAATCATCTACGGTGGCTTGGGGGATACATTCCAGTACTCCTGCCAGAACAGACTACAGTAGTCCAGACATGATTGGACTGCAGAGCTTGACCAGGAGTTGTGCTGCATATTTGCAGATATCATATAGAATGAATCTGCAAGACTGAGAGACCTTAGCAACATGGTCATTGTAAGACAGGTGGTCTTCTATCATCACTCCAAGGTGCTGAACAGAGATGGGTTGTTGAATAGACAAATGAGCTGGGATAAACAGAAGGTCCTTCTTTGCCAGGCTGAGCTGAAGATGTATAGTACTGAAGGAAAGGGGATATGGGATGCAAGTAAGGGTGAGCTCATCACTGTTTTCAGGGTTATCATGACAGAGGCATTCCAGCTCCAGTTTGATGGCCTTATTTGTTGCTTCATTTATGGACCACTAGATGATACAGACTTCAAAAGGAAACCTCACAAGAAAAAAAAACTACAATAAAATAAAACTAAAATTCACAGCTGAGCTATGTATGATAAACCTGAAGTATAACTTTAGCAAAGTGAGCTGGGTTTGTGAGCTTCTTACAGCAAAATGACTGAGGAAGTGATATGGCAGACAGAAAAAGAAGAGAAGCAACATCTTCTGAGCATCAGGCACATCAATAAAGGCACTTACTGCAAGATATAGAATGCAAGAATGGCAAAAGAGCACTACTTTGGAAAACTATATCACCAGCATGATCACTGTGAAGTTGCATTTTTTTCATGGTAAAAACAAAACACTGTCTTGCCAAAATGAAGAAGTTCAGCTTCCCCTACCGTTATCTGAGGACCGGAGGTCCGGTTGTTTCCTAGTATTACATATTGTACGACAGGTTTGCCATTTTCATATTCAAATAACATCCTGGACTGAATGGTTGGCCGTCAAAGGGCACACTCACACACAGTCAGATAGCCAAATCTGGGTGTCTATGGCATGTGGAAATAAACAGAGCACCCAGAGAAATCACATGTTAATGGGCAAAGAGAAAGAAGGAGCAAGTCATGGTCCTGCAGTCAAAGAGCATAAAGGGACTGTCGGGTTTAAGGAAAGCTAACATTTTATGAATTGGCCAGAGAACCACAGAGGGCACCAGAATGACAAGACAGCAGACAAGGCACACTGACAACAAGATTGAAAAAATTAGTGGCGGCCAACATGGGGCCATTTGCTTGTCTAATATTCCACATTAAGTAAAAGGCACCGTAAGGCCAGGTTTACACTTCTTACTAAGAACGCCTGTGTGCGCACATCATGGCTGCCAGGTATTCCCAGCTCTTTTTCGACGCATCCTCTTAGTGCATTATCAGAAATTAATGAGATGCGTGCATGAGTTGCATTACTAGTAAAAATTTGGGTGGTGTGTGTGTTCAAGTTTTGGTACGTGATGTCAGTATCATTTAATATCAACATGTGAGAGTAGGCTTGCAGCTCCAACAGAATCAATGTGCGTGCTCTGACGTTTGTTGAATGGTTCAATGCAGTACAGCAAATCATCAAACTTAAATGCGGACATACAAAATTGTTTTTTCTCATCCATTTCTCACATAGGCAATACAAGCATCACATATTTCCCATCATAATTACACGATACATTTAACACTAGAATTCCTAAAGCCTACGAAAAAACTCGTAATTCGGTCCCACCTTAAATCCCTCCACACCTCTACCATCAGTGTCTTTTGTTTTGTAAATTTGTCGATCAGTACAAGCAGCAAGCAGCCTGCTGCCCCTTTTACGGATCTCAAGCTCAGGCAAAAAGTTCTCCCAGCTCAAGCCAAGGCTCCTCATTTGTGGATGAGGTGCTTGGAGTTGTTTAGGGTAAATAATACAGTACAGGTAGTCCCCTACAGGGGCATCCAACATATGACTAACGAACGGGGCTGTAGCTGCTCCTTCATCTGTCTGGGGGATGTGACGCAGGCTCCTCAGTAACTGACATTCCGTCATCTCTGTCCTGGGGAAACTGCAAGCGGTGGCAGTGGGGTGGTTCCCTCGGGTGGCTCCAGTTGATGAATGGGGTGGTGGGGACCACACTCCACTCATTCTCAGTGGGCGACTGAGTGTGCGGCAAGTGCTCATGTGCAGAACAAAGGCTTTATGGGGCTGAGAAGGGCATTTCATTTTATGAAACTCTCATTAAACCTCCAAATCAAGCAACAGCCGCTTTTCAAAGTAAAAAGCAAAAAACTAAAGTGCCAGGTGCCAGGCTTTTTACAACATGAGCCTCAAAGCCATTTTACAGAATAGTTCACCAACATACTGTCAGTATAATAATGAACTTCATGGTTTATTCCATGTTTTCCAGGGAGTGTCATAAACACATCACCATCTTGTGTGGTAACTCCTACTCCATTTCCATTTCCATTTCTTTGCTTGGCAGACTCTTTTATCCAAAGCAACTTACAACAGAGGTAAACATATCCAAGTAACATTAGGCCACGGCCTGTTTGTTCAGCAAATTTAACAGGACAGGTAACAAAAGTTGACTGCCACAAATGAAAAGAGATAATCTATATATATATAAAAGCCAAATACCACTGACTCACTCATCACAAAATCTATGAGGACTTGGGACTTGAAATTTGGAATTTTTTGCTACCCTTGGCCCATAAGTGCTTGCTAAGAAACGGTTTAAAAATTTAGTGGTCCAAGCACAAAATTTCTTATAGTTTTTTAGAAGCGCTTGTATGTCTGTCCACTCTTCACGCGAGAACTACTTAAAGGATTTAGATCGGGCTTTTTTCTATAATTTGCTTGAACATTCTGGTTCATTTTGCGACTTCTCTCATCGCACTAAGCATCATAGTTCACTTACGATAACGATGTATTAGCGCAAATCCGAGAGAGACTCATCGGGCTGTGGGATGGGGGGCGGGGGCCCTCCTCACTCATACATCTGCCTCGGGGAGTAACCTTAACTATACTTAGATAGCAAACGAGAAAACTACTTAACGGATTTAGATCTTTTTTTTCTATAATTTGCTTGAACATTCTGGTTCATTCTCTCATTGCACTTAGAATCATAGTTTACTTGCAGGAGTATATTCGTGCTAATCTGAGACAGAGGCTGCGGGCTGAGGGGAAAGGGGAAGTGTGACATCAGGAGTAGAGAGCTGGGCCAGGCCCTCCTGACTGTCCTGTTTCACTAATATGCGGACAAAGCCGCTGGGGATGACCAGTAACTAATTGATTATAATTGATAAGGCAATCAAACATAGTCTAACATCAAATCGACCAACAATGTAAAATATCACAGAGCAAAGTTTTGTTTTTGATTTAAACACATAGGCCAGACTAAGCTACTCCAGTTTCCAGGTGTAGACGCCATACCCTGTTGAGACCACCTTGGACATTTTGGTAATCTAAGCGTTTTACCTTCTGATTTCACCAATTGCCTTTTTGTACTTTTATGTGTTTATTGATGCTTGATATGACTGTATTGCCATTTTGAGCATTTTTTTTTGTTCTGCCATTTGGAGTATTTTCACTCCCAAACGGTCATATTGTTGTTAACAATGTAGATGACACATTATAAGCTACAGCCCCATGTGTACTGATTAGAGGATTAGTTAGTATTTTTTTGTGAAAGGACCAGGAGAAAGTTGTATTCAGGAAAACAGAGAAAGGTGGGTACCAGAAGAGAAAGGAAAAGCCAAGCGCGAACTGCAAGAATCATTGTCAAAGAGCACAAGCAAGGGGTCAAAAACAAAGTCAGAAGGATGTCACACATACTCACTAGGGGCCTCATGTATAAACGGTGCGTACTGTGATGGACAGCCGGGTCCCATGCCTGGCCGGGACGCCTCTGATGCATACGTCCTGGGGGAGCCATCATGGACTTTGCAATACCTCCCCCGGGGCGCTTGGGGGCAGTCTCCCTGGCAGTGGATTCCTCCTCAATCTCCCCCGTGGCTCCATGGGACATGGAGTCCACCACAACAGCCCAGTTGGGAGATGGGGTGGCCGCTGGGGGGTGTTGCAGAGATCCAGCCACCACACTGGACGGTTTATCAGCCCCACCCGGAGGTGCAATTAAGACCAGCTGGTCAGGCACTTGGATCACTCCCGGGTGGGGCATAAAAGGGCCTGCCTCCCAGCAATCGAGGCCAGAATCGGGAGGAAGAGGACGAGGTTGCCTGGGAGGAGTGGTGGAGCAGGAAAGTTTGGTTTTGTGTTGGTTTGGTGCTTGGGACTGTGTTTGGGCTGTGTGGCACGGGGAAGACGTGTCACACGGCTGAAGAAAAAAGAAATAAAAACCTTTCAGTGTGAACACGTGCCTCTGTGTAAGTCTGTGCCGGGTCGGGCGCTATATAGCGCCTTGTTTACAGTACGCACAGAAATGTTGCGTAAGAACTTTTCCACGTTCAAATTGCGATATATAAAACCTACGCTTGGCATAAAGACATGCATTTTTCCACGGTAATTCATACCTTGTCGTACGCAAGTTCTCCCCTCGGTTTTGCAGACTGGCGGCACCCAGCATCAAAGCAATGCTACTGTTCCTGTGTGGTTCCTCCTTATTTTCCTGACGCGGCTTTATAAATACACTGAAACTAACCGCATATTGTTTATTAGTGTAATGAATCTGATTGTAATTAACTTGTAACAATATAATGGTCAAGGGAATAGCCATAGTATTTCAAATGCCATAACTGCTTTAGAGTTGTTACTTTCACTGCACCTTCTTCTACTTTTTTCAGCTGCACCCGTTAGGGTTGCCACAGTGGATCATCTTTTTCCATATTACTCTCACTGCACAACTCGGAGTATTTATATAACTGTATCTGAGTGGGGAATCACAGCAGCAGCTGATCGGAAAGAGAATTATCGGGATACAGACTCAAGCACATGCTACCTCAGCCACGGCAAAACGTTTCAAAGCCTTTCCTGTACGGACCTCGCAGTTCAGAAACAGTTTCATCCCAAGAACTATAAACGCGCTCAATCAATTGCTCCTTATAGAGCTGTTTGTACTTATAAGTACAATTACTTTGTACCTCACTGTAAACACTACAGTTATAATATTGCACAACCTGAGCCACTTTATAAAGCGTGTATTTACATATGATGACGATATCATTTTTAAGATGAAATGCAGCAAAATATGTTTATTATATTATACAGGTAAAACTTTAACTTCATTTAAATAATCCATATTCTTCACTGGGACTAGAGTGAAGGATAGAATAATTAAACATGTACTACGAAGATAGTTCAGTGTTCCTTAAACATTTTGAAGAATCTGCACTCTGAGCTTACAGATGGCTTAACATCTATTACAGAGCTGAGTGTGTGGCGATCCGTTACTTGGAGAAAGAAAAGCAAGGACTGCAGGGGCGGCCACGCCAATATATATCTATACTAATAAAAGGCAAAGCCATCACTGACTGACTGACTGACTCACTGACTCATCACTAATTCTTCAAGTTCCCGTGTGGGTAGAAGGCAGGCTCATTCCTTACAGCTTACTTACAAAAGTTGGGCAGGTTTCATTTCGAAATTCAACACGTAATGGTCATAACTGGAAGGTATTTTTCTCCATTTACTGTAATGGAGTTGAGCTCGAAAGCCGTGGGGGGCGGAGTTTTGTGTGACAACATCACGCCTCCCACGTAATCACGTGAACTGACTGTCAACGCAGTGCGTAGAAAACCAGGAAGACCTCCAAAAAGCGCTGAATAAAACATACATTATATAATTGAGAAGGCAGCGAAACAATAAGAAGCAAGCGAGTGACATATACTACCATATTCATGAGTGCTGCTACTTCGGAAAGAAAGCAAGGTGTAAACCTAAACTTTAAATTAAGTTCATAGACAGGCTGCCGCTGGCATTTCTCAAGCTCCCGGGTAATGCGGGATACAAGTTTAATGAGAGGACGCAGGATATAAACGAGAGTTTTGATCACTTTGTAACTAAGTTAAAATTTCAGGTGAAGGGGTGTGCTTATGCAAATTCTGAGAGACTGTATTTGTGGGGGATTGACAGTTAAGGCGGGTGGGGGAGTCACGTCATCATCTCCCCTCCCATTTACCTCATTTCGCTCTGAGCTGAGCTCCGCGGCTAATGCCGTCTTTCGAAGCACCTTCGTCACACTGCCACCAAATACTCATAGAAAAATCCACAAGTTAATACACACGCTGTCTCTAGAGTTTCTCCACACTGAATCCTCCAGGCACTACTTACAAAAGGTTACATTGACAATCGTGTTACGTTATTTTTAAAATCTTTCCTTTTCTTAGCACAAGCACAGCTGAGAAGCTTCGATGCATGTGCTCCATAACGCGTTAAAAAATAATGCATTTAATCACACTTTGCATTACAAGCAAAGGGGAACTTTTGTCAATGCATGATTTCCTGGTACACCGATTACATTGATCAGCGCATCCCGATTCATTTTACCCTCGCACCACCTTGGTTTGAGAAGAAGTATAAAAGGTATGAGGTTAACACAGAAAAACAGATCACCAATTCAAGATTTATGAATAATCGATTCGCCATTAATAATTGTTTTGGTAAAGCCATACTCAGTGTAATCCTCCTTCCATTTTATAATTTTTCCACCACTAGACATGATTAAATGAATGGTAAAAAAGTAAGAGTGAAGCGAGGGTGACTTATTTAGGCAGGCATATATATGACAGCAACACTCATGACAATGTCAATCATGTTACGTTATTATTAAAATGTTTCCATTTCATTTTCATTACTTCTTTAACACATTACTTCTCCTCTGCTGGCCGCGGGGATTTTGCTATATATATATGAATGACCTCCAAAGAGCGCTGAGACTTTTGATATCGTGAAAGTGTCTGCGAAAACTGGGGTCTCCTGCCCAGCAAAAGTCGAGCAGCCGGCGTGCGCGCATAGCTGTGGCGGCCTTTGAGACGCTGACTGCGCTTCTGCCTTAAGTCAAAGTGAGCACTTTTAATTTTTTTCATTCTCCCCCTGAGCTATAGCCCAGACAAGTGCAAACACGGGACCCCTTTTCTACACAAATTAATATTAAGGTGATTCGCACTCTCTATTTTGCACGCATACGATTATGAGGTCGTCAGCTCGGATTATGAAGACATGCACAGGAGTGGAGGACTGACAGTGCCATCACAACCGATTAATGGCAGGGACGTCTCACCAGTCTACACAAGAACCACTGCGACTGTCCCCAAAAGGCACTCATATCGTCAGCGAACACATCTATCTATACTATATAAAAGAAAAAGGCAACTTTCCTTTCTTTACACCTTTTTTCCTTTCATCTCAAACCAAAGCCTTTCTTTCTTAACACTGCAGAGGACACAAAATTAATTTTCTTTAATTGCTGGTAATGCCGGTAAGGCACATTACCAGAGGCAGAAATTTGAACGTTCACATAGAAAATGTAATTTCTATACCACAGCCGTCGCGTAGCGCCTTTCAAAAGAGATTAACTACCGAAAAATGATCCATATACATTTTAGCTGCTGTTAGTACTACTTACCTGTTGTGTTACACAGTCTTTAAAATGTAGTTTACCCGCAACCACTCCAGTAGTACTTAATGTACCTGTACTTCTTAAAACGTTAATGTTTTACTGTTTAATAACTTATAGACTATATTTTATTATTTTTCCCTTGCACTCAGTGACCAAAGCTATACACACACATATAGACACATACATATACCTGTGTGTATGTTTGTATTTATGTGTACATATATATATATACACACACACCTATCTACATTATATATATATATACACACACACACACACACACACACACACACATATCTACATTATATATATATATATATATATATATATATATATATATATATATACACACACACACACACACACACACATCATACATCATTAACACACTACTTCTCCGCTGCAAAGTGCAGGTATTCTGCTATATATATATATATATATATATATATATATATATATATATATATATATATATATATATATATATATATATATAGATATATATATAGATATATATGTGAACAACACTCATATCAATGACAAAACAATTACGTTATTAATTATGTTACGTTATTTTTTACATTTTTCCTTTTCTTTTTCATAACTTCTTTAACACACTACTTCTCCGCTGCGAAGCACGGGTATTCTGCTAGTTGAATATAAAACAGAAAGAGAAAATAACGACACAGCTAAAAATGCAGCGGCAAATTTCGACAAAAGTAAAACGGTTGCGTTATGAGCACGAGGTGGCTATGCAGTGTCCGCAACAGACGTGGCCATGCACTGTGCATAAGATACTATATTGACATTGGCGGGCGAAGGGGCCACCAATTCTTTCTCTGCCTAGAGCTGCCCATGAGTACTGCTGCAATAAATAATTCCATCGAAGGTCGCACACAATCACTGCGCCATGAAACCCATGTTTAATAACGTGCTTTAACTCCTATCATCATGAAAATGATATCACGTATACATCTCAGTATTTTAGCTATTCAGAGAGCTGTAATATCACAAATGTAATGGATTCTGTGTCCAGTCGGAGGAAGAGAGCCGGTTTAAGAAGCAAGTAGTGATTCACACACATAGTATTTAACATGCTACTTTATTTACGATGTGATTTGAGAAAATGGTTAATTAAACGATTTTAAGATGACGTTTATGATGTTCTACTTTAATGACAAAATAAACTACGTGATTAAAGTGGAAATTTCGAGATTGAAATTGACATTTCGTGCTTTTATCCCACTGTGTGCCTATTTTTTTTTTGTCTGTACCTTAATAAGCTTTCATATGACACTCAGACGGTGGGCTACGACTCGCCATTTCACGGTGACTTTGATATCTGAGCTTTCAAGTTTCTCCAACACACTATATCACTCAATCAACTTCCTTTTGTTGATTACACCACGGTTTAATTAAACAAATAGTATGTTTTTCATTTGCCTCCACTTGGTATTCGCTGAAATTCTTATATTTTCCCCCGTGCTTTTCCCATTGTCTTTTCACAGAAGGCTGAGCTTAAGGGTGATTTATATTGATTTGCATATTCAAAGAGGTGTAATTCTGGGAGGTGTTGGGGCGGGACATAAGGCACGTGCATGAGCGTTAGTTTTCACGCTGACCGGGATTTATGTAGTGGAAGAACGTGGAAGTTGGAGTACAGATTCCTGCACTGGATTTTTCTGTGCGTAAGCACATTTCGGATTTTGTGCTTACGCCATGTTATAGTGCGAATTCTACGCACAGCGTTATACATGAGGCCCTAGGAGTTTATCCAAACCTTGGACAGAGAGGAAACTCTTGCGGTAACAAATGATAACATCACTAATAGTGTATCTCCAAAGGATTATGGAAAATTAGAGATAGAGCATGCTAACCTCTCAAAAAGGTGATGCCAAAAAATCATAATAAAAACAATTAACTTTTAAATAAAGTGCTAAATCACACAACAGATGGCAGAAATGAATTCCCTGAATAAAGAAATTCCCAAAATGAAACGATTTCATGGATTATTGTTATATATATGCAGTGGTGTAGCTATGGGCGGGCGGAGGGGGCGGTCCAGTCCAGGCGGCACATTTTTGGGGGAGGTATTATTGGCCAAAAGGCTCAGTACAATTCGTGTGTAAGCAGCAGGGTTCGGAAAAATATCACTCATGAATAAAAAAAGTAAAATTCTCTGATATTTATCCACAAATGCTTCAAAAATACGTTTCAGACTGTCCTTCTGTGACGGCATATGAGGCAATAACAAAAATAAACATAAACATTACACCAATAATAATTTCTAGGAAGATAAGTAACTAATTTAAAATGTATAATTTAATTTCGGTATTAATCCGAATGCTTTCTTGCTCTGCGCAGAAATCATCCCCACCTATCACTTGTACACTACACTGGTTCTGGTTTTCATAGTGTAATTACAGTATATTAAACTAATATTAGAACACGGCTTATCAGTGTGTCTATACTATATTCTGGTCTAGTTGATGCTTATAAATAATTATATATGAAAAAGTATTGCTGTTTCTCTATATATGAAAAACCGATGTAAGATTTATTTTAAAACTAGCAAAATACCCGTGCTTCGCAGCGGAGAAGTAGTGTGTTAAAGAAGTAATGAAAAAGAAAAGGAAACATTTTGAAAATAACGTAACATGATTGTCAATGTAATTGTTTTGTCACTGTTGTGAGTGATGAGTGTTGCTGTCATATATATATATATATATATATATATATATATATATATATATATATATATATATATATATATATATATATATATATACTGTCAGGGATGCCAGGGGCAACGACCTGCCCGGGACGCCATGAAGGACCGGAAGAGGGTCAAAGCCCACCCTGGATCACGTGGGAGCAGCCTTCCTGGTTGCTCTGGGGGTCATGGAAGCCCTACCCTGTAGGGGCCCGTGGTCACCGCCAGGAGACACCCCAATGCCTTGGGGACCTGTTGCCCCAGCACTTCCGCCACACCAGGAAGTGCTGGGGGGAACACTTTGGACGACACCCGGAGAACTGCCGGGAGAACAGCGGGCACTGATGGGGGCCTTGGGTACAGGGCTTGGAAGCCCAGCCCTGTAGGGACCCGTGGCCACCGCCAGGCGGTGCCCCGGTGCCGGAATATCCCGTGTGGTCCCCGGGCGGGGCTGGAGCCCGGCTGGGACGCCCAGGAGGACCAGAGGAGGGCTTGTGCCTCCTCCAGACCGCAAGGGGGCGTTCGCCCTGGCTGTATTGGGGGCCATGGGTAGAGGGCTTGGAAGCCCAACCCTGTAGGGGCCCATGGCCACCGCCAGGTGGCACCCAGGTGCCTGAGGAACCCTGGAGCCCAGCACTTCCGCCACACCAGGAAGTGCTGGGGGGAAGAGAACAGGGACACCCGGACGGCTTCGGCGCAGCCGGCACTTCCGCCACACTGGGGTGTGGCCATGACTGATTGCCGGGAAGCAGCTGGAGCCCATCCGGGTTTCCATATAAGGGGCCGTCTCCCTCCAGTCAGCAGTGGATGTCGGGTGAGAGAGGACAGAGCTGGAGGGAGGACTAGAGGCGGCCAGGAGAAAGGCAGAGAAAATGTGTGGCCTGGACATTGGGGGAATCGGTGCTGGAGGCACTGGGGTGTGTGAGTGCACAAAAACTTGTATGTACAGTAATCCCTCGCTATATCGCGCTTCGACTTACGCGGCTTCTCTCTATCGCGGATTTTAAATATAAGCACATCTAAATATATAGCACGGATTTTTCGCTGGTTCGCTGCTTTCTGCGGACAATGGGTCTTTTAATTTAGGTTACATGCTTCCTCAGTTTGATTGCCCAGTTGATTTCATACAATGGACGCTATTGGTGGATGGCTTAGAAGCTACCCAATCAGAGCATGTATTACATATTAACTAAAACTCCTCAATGCTATAAGATATGCTTCCCGCGTGGCGCTTGTTTTGTTTGCTTCTCTCTGTCTCTCTCTGCCTGACGGAGGGGGTGTGAGCAGAGGGGGCTGTTTACACAGTGGCTGTTTGCCTAGAGGATAGGACGCTCATCTACAAAATGCCGCTTTATCGCGGTGCTTCTGTATACTTAAAAGCAAGTATTGATTTTTTGATTGTTTGCTTTTCTTAGGGAGTGCTCTCTCTGACATTATCTGCTCTTCACGGTGCTCCTTTGAAGATAACATATGTTTGCGTTCTTTTAATTGTGAGAAAGAACTGCCATCTCTGTCTTGTAATGAAGCACAGTTTAAACGTTTGACTAAAGGGTGTTATTTCATGTCTAGAGGGCTCTAATAATGTTAACAGTGTGGGAGAGTTTATAAGGGCTTAAAATATATAAAAATAACTATACAAACATATGGTTTCTACTTCGCGGATTTTCACTTATCGCGGGGGGGTCTGGAACGCAACCCCCGCGATCGAGAAGGGATTACTGTATTGTAGAATAAACAGTGTGTTGGGTGAACATAAGATGTCCGTCTGCCTGTGTCCGGGTCCCAGTCCACAATATACATACACACACACATATATAAACATATATATACATATACATACATATCTACATATATACATACACACACATATACATATACATATACATATATACAGTATATATACATATATACAGTGGTGTGAAACTATTTGCCCCCTTCCTGATTTCTTATTCTTCTGCATGTTTGTCACACAAAATGTTTCTGATCATCAAACACATTAAATATAACACAAGTAAACACAAAATGCAGTTTTTAAATGATGGTTTTTATTATTTAGGGAGAAAAAAAATCCAAACCTATACGGCCCTGTGTGAAAAAGTAATTGCCCCCTTGTTAAAAAATAACCTAACTGTGGTGTATCACACCTGAGTTCAATTTCCGTAGCCACCCCCAGGCCTGATTACTGACACACCTGTTTCAATCAAGAAATCACTTGAATAGGAGCTGCCTGACACAGAGAAGTAGACCAAAAGCACCTCAAAAGCTAGACATCATGCCAAGATCCAGAGAAATTCAGGAACAAATGAGAACAGAAGTAATTGAGATCTATCAGTCTGGTAAAGGTTATAAAGCCATTTCTAAAGCTTTGGGACTCCAGCGAACCACATTGAGAGCCATTATCCACAAATGGCAAAAACATGGAACAGTGGTGAACCTTCCCAGGAGTGGCCGGCCGACCAAAATTACCCCAAGAGCGCAGAGACGACTCATCCGAGAGGTCACAAAAGACTCCAGGACAACGTCTAAAGAACTGCAGGCCTCACTTGCCTCAATTAAGGCCAGTGTTCACGACTCCACCATAAGAAAGAGACTGGGCAAAAACGGCCTGCATGGCAGATTTCCAAGACGCAAACCACTGTTAAGCAAAAAGAACATTAGGGCTCATCTCAATTTTGCTAAGAAACATCTCAATGATTGCCAAGACTTTTGGGAAAATACCTTGTGGACTGATGATACAAAAGTTGAACTTTTTGGAAGGAAAATGTCCCGTTACATCTGGCGTAAAAGAAACACAGCATTTCAGAAAAAGAACATCATACCAACAGTAAAATATGGTGGTGGTAGTGTGATGGTCTGGGGTTGTTTTGCTGCTTCAGGACCTGGAAGGCTTGCTGTGATAGATGGAACCATGAATTCTACTGTCTACCGAAAAATCCTGAAGGAGAATGTCCGGCCATCTGTTCGTCAACTCAAGCTGAAGCGATCTTGGGTGCTGCAACAGGACAATGACCCAAAACACACCAGCAAATCCACCTCTGAATGGCTGAAGAAAAACAAAATGAAGACTTTGGAGTAGCCTAGTCAAAGTCCTGACCTGAATCCAATTGAGATGCTATGGCATGACCTTAAAAAGGCGGTTCATGCTAGAAAACCCTCAAATAAAGCTGAATTACAACAATTCTGCAAAGATGAGTGGGCCAAAATTCCTCCAGAGCGCTGTAAAAGACTCATTGCAAGTTATCGCAAATGCTTGATTGCAGTTATTGCTGCTAAGGGTGGCCCAACCAGTTATTAGGTTCGGGGGCAATTACTTTTTCACACAGGGCCATGTAGGTTTGGATTTTTTTTCTCCCTAAATAAAAAAAAAATCATTTAAAAACTGCATTTTGTGTTTACTTGTGTTATATTTGACAAATGGTTAAATGTGTTTGATGATCAGAAACATTTTGAGTGACAAACATGCAAATGAATAAGAAATCAGGAAGGGGGCAGATAGTTTTTCACACCACTGTATATATATATATATACTCGCGCTTCGCAGCGGAGAAGTAGTGTGTTAAAGAAGTTATGAAAAAGAAAAGGGAACATTTTAAAAATAATGTAACATGATTGTCAATATACAGTAATTGTTTTGTGAGTGTTATGAGTGTTGCTGTCATCAAGGATTTGATTATCATTATTTCTTTCAATCAGGTTCGTATTTGTAGGATGTGATGTGTTCAAGTTACATTCTATGTTTGTCAATCATTGTAAAGATAACAGGTTTCATTCATCGATTCGTTTCTTACTGCATCAATAAAGAGCTCGTCTTCCTCTTTATCTGAGACGTGACACACTGCATGCACGGGTTTTTTTTTACACTGTCTTCCTTTAGCGGGACATTGACTTTTTACACCGTGTGCTTTGTTTCCTCAGTAGCTGCACTTATAAATATGCTTGTATGTATCACACGCTTCACATTTTTTTTTTGTTCAGCACTCTTTGGAACTGTTGCTTTTTGTCTGTGCACTGCGTTATTTCACGTGAGCCGTTCGGTGTACATGCATCGAAGGTTCCCAGCTGTGCTGCTGCCATCTTGTGCGATGTCCACGGCTGTATTTAATGTCAGCTAAGACCCGGCACTTAAAAGTTTCTCTCGCAGTTTCGCCGAGTTTGTGCCAAATACCACCCTGACCATCTCATCTTCCTCTGCATAAGCACAGTCCTTCACCCGTGAATATTTAGCGGCAGTGTTTCTATTGGATTGCCGCTGTCGGACGGCCTTATATGGGCAGGCACTAAATTACGTGGGAGGTGTAACTCCGCCTCCCACAGGCATCGAGCAAAAGTCTATTATAGTATATGGACGAAAAAATAGGTTCTAGTTATGACCATTACGCGTAGAATTTCAAAATGAAACCTGCCCAACTTTTGTAAGTAAGATGTAAGGAATAAGCCTGCCAAATTTCAGCCTTCTACCTACATGGGAAGTTGGAGAATTAGTGATGAGTGAGTGAGTGAGTGAGGGCTTTGCCTTTTATTAGTATAGATTTCTCTATATGCCATTTTAATTTTCTATTTAGATAGGTTAACATATTCAGATATGTTGGACGGCGGCAAATTGAAGCACCATCCCGCCCCGAGCAGCACAAACTCAAGCTAGGCCACTGTACATAAGTAAACACCCAGAAAAAAATAAAGAAGAATGCAAATCATAACATTGTGTTAGTCAAAGTCCAAGGATATCCATACATTTTAAATATTTTGTGCAAATCTTTTTTTTGTAAAATTTTTTAATGATTTTAAAGAGGAATGGGAAAAGACAAATGATAAATGTCAAAAACATCAAAAAAGATGGAAAGTAAAGTCCCTCATCCTTACACCCCACCTGGAGTTGACTGAGAAAGAGAAATTTCAGAAAGCATTGCGCTGATGCCACACTACCCTGACTGTGCGATTTTCTGGAGCCATTTCTCTGTTTTTTGTATTCTGGTTGGTTTATTTTTTACTTGCATTTTGATTTTGGTAAAAAGATCGTTTTCGTTCTGCTTTTGACCCTTGCATGTTATTTTGGAAAACGTTCATCTCTCAGTTCTTTATATTTGCTTGTACAGTAATCCCTCGCTATATCGTGCTTCGACTTTTGCTGCCTCACTCTATCGCAGATTTTATATGAAAGCATAACTAAATATATAACGCAGATTTTCGTGGGGTTCTGCAGACAATGTGTCTTTTTACTTCCTGTACATGCTTCCTCAGTTGGTTTGCCCAGTTGATTTCATACAAGGGATGCTATTGGCAGATGACTGAGAAGCTAACCAATCAGAGCATGCAGTTAAGTTCTCCTGACTGAGAAGCTAACCAATCAGAGCACGCAGTTAAGTTCCTGCATGCTGAATGCAGTGTTAACCAGGAAGTCTCGTCTCGCTCATTCGGCATCAAAGTGTTTTGCTGTGTAAAGAGTTGTGCTCTTTTGTGTTTATGTTTGTGCATAGTCAAGCCCTTCATTATGGCTCCAAAACGATCTGCTACTGCTTCAGGGGCCGTGCCCAAGCGCAAACGGAAGATGTTAATGATTGCCGAAAAGGTAAATGTTTTGAATTTGTTGAAGGCTACGATTCTTTTTATTTGAAAAGTAGGAAAGGAATATAAGATCTACGGCCGCATTGTCCTTTTAACCAGGGTGCAAAACGAGTTGTAAGTGGATGTAATAAGGCAGTAGTCTGGATGGAATCTGCTTTAGGGATTTGGATTGAAGACTGCCAGAAGAAGAACAACGGCAGTGCTACACAATTGCCTGAAGTGGCTCCTTTGGAAGAGCTGTAACGCTCACCCTTGTTGTGCAGTAAAATTAAACTCACTGTTATCGGACAAGTCATCGTGTCATTGTTGGTGAGTAACCATAATTAATTTTCTACTTACAGTACTTAGTACAATGTACGTACGTTTAGTGTCACTGTACACACATTTACTGTATACTATTTTTTTTGCATTGTACATATTTATTGCTGGCGGCCTGTCTATCGTAATGGCTGTAACATATGTGATATCGGAGACACTCAATATCTTAAAAATAATATTTAGGTTTTACTGTATATAAACAGTGTGTTTATATACATAATTTCAATGAATCTTACATAATATCTAAGAGAATACAAAGGGATTATGCTGTATAACTCTGCGGGGAATATTTATAAACAGTGTGGGAGAGTTTATAAGGGCTTAAAATATATAAAAATAACCATACAAACATGGTTTCTACTTCGCGGAATTTAACCTATCGCGGGGGGGGGTCTTGAACGCAACCCCCGCGATCGAGGAGGGATTACTGTATAGTCTGCCACTCTTATTTGATAAAAATTTGTAAACCTCGGATGTCTTGATGAAAAAAAAAAATTGACTTAAGTAAATTTTTTCTGTTCATTTGTTGTGGGTATTCTTAAAGATGAATTTTTTTAAAGAACATTACCATATGTGTTTTAGATTAATTATTTTGTTACAAAAAGATAGAAATAGAATTTCACTTCTTTGAGCCAGAGTCTCTATTCGTCCAATGCCAGTTTAATGGCTAATGGTTGTCTCTGTCAACAACCTCGAAGCTCTGCTCAGCAGATGTTCATTTTTTTGAGGGACCAGAAGGAAAAAAGTAACTGAGATTCAAACCAAAATTTGCAACTATTGTAACGATTGCAAAGTTTTGTTTACCCAGAATTCCTTATGAAGCACACACTAAATGGACAGACTTTTGTTTTCGATCAAATCTCAGATAATCCAGCATTTCTTGTGGCTGACCTTGAAACGGTTGCATCATTGATGACACACATTGTGCTTCCCAGGCTGCTTTCCAAGGTGAACAGCCCACAATTTGTTGGCACCCAAAACAAAAACAAATGGGAAAAATGTGAAAAAATATTAACATCTTATAAAACCGATCCAACAAATATTTGAGCAACAGAGATGAATTCTGCATGTTTCCTAGCTATAATATGAATGTTAAAAAAAAAAAAAATACATGAAGAATTAACTCTATGAAGATCCTGAGCAAAACATGCCCATGTTCCAAATGCCTGTGTGAGTCTTCCTCTGGTTTCTCCTGCCACATCTCAAAGTTGGTCCTATGTGAATGTTAGTGTGTGTGAGTGAGGGGGCCTTGTGATGGACTGGTGGGTGACTCACTAATGCCAGGATAGGCTCCAGCAAATCTGACTAATATATGCAGATTAGGTACAAGACTTTAGCTAGATCTTTCTCTTGTGTTACAACAATGAGCAACCAGTTGGCAGCACTGTAGCATGATTTCTTTATAACCCTAAACTTAAAAACACAAGCAAACTTTAGGATTTGATTAATTAAGATATGTACTTCATTTTTTGAAGGTCCTATGCACTTACCCATGGCATCTGGCATGGCTGGACTACTACACAAGCTAACATGGCCTGCAGCCCAAAGTCCCATGAGCTACAGGCCCCTGAAATTAACAAAGATGTATGAAAAACACTTTTTCTTTTCTTTTTTTTTATGCCTACTCCTAGATTGACAGATCCACCTCTTCACACTATCCCTGAGATGACTTGTCCACCACCCGCTAGTCACACGCACACTGTGATATTCCAGTTTATGTGTCTCCAGTGAACTGCATGTAATGATAGGAGGCAGCAGTTTGCAACAGCAGGTAAGATGAATATGAGCTGAATGACTGTAAAATGTGTGAAGAAGAAAGCAATTTCTTATGTTATATTTCTTATGTTAACAGTTCTTCAGCAATGGCCAGTGACAGCATTATTGAAGATACTGGGCGACAGATTATTTCAAACATGTTGCTACTTGAAAAATCTGGTGGTGATTATGATAAATAGCTTCAAGCTTAGCACATACTATATATAATTTCAGACTAACTGTTTGTTTTGCAGAACTATAACATTAACTTTTAATAAAATTAGTGTGTTTAATCGCTTAATGATGTAAATGCATTGTATTAACTGAGCTAAAAATGTTTTGCTGAATTTCATTGGTTCTCAGCAGCTGAAGCCTCTCATTTCTGTGTCCCACAGTAGTCCTCTGGCACTGATAGATTTCACTTGCTTTGATCCCTCTTTTCCATCTTCTGGTGAAACATTTCACCATATTCATCACTGACTACACTAAGATTAGCAGGAAAGAAGTCCACATGTGAATGAAGAAAATGATTCTTTAGCACCGTAATGCACTTCATGGTGCTGTGGGCTTGAAGCCTGTTGTCAATCAGCTGGATGTAGTCTGGTGCTCTGTAATTTCCAGGAAAACATGCAACAACATCCTTGATTGTCTTTCGTGAGATTTCCTCTAGCCCCACCATGCCTTGGTGTCAGTTACTTGTTGGAAACATCTGTCTCAAGTATTAAAATTCTTCACCTTCCTTGATCATCACTTTCATTAAAGTTTTCTTCAGTCAAAGAATGGCAAAAATGTCTTTGTTGGGTCCACAAGTGGTTTATCTGCCAAACTTGTCTGTCCTGGAACCAAATGCTTACGGAGTGGCTAGTTGTTTGGAATGAATTCTTTGACACGACTGTCCCATTTGCAAATAAAACCAAAGTACAGCCATGCACCAATATACGGCTGACTAAGTTACAGCCATTTGTACTTGTGGATGAAGGTTACAGGAAAATAATGGAAGGAATGTTCTAGAAATAGCCAAATCTAGCAAAGGCAACAAACTGCAAAGGCCACATGCGTTCTGTTTATCGGGTATTTGCAACAACACTGACAGTCATAGAATAATACATCTAGCATTAAAACTGTGAGAGAAGCAGTGGTGAAGGTGCAGAAGCTCTCTCGGTTGTCTGTCCAAATCATCTGTGGGCAGTTTCTCAGGGCTTTGGGAGACAAAGAAGACTATATCATCTGTGACAGTGCCCCCTCATGCCCCGAAATGGTAATGCTTACCTCCAATGAGCCCGGAAGGCGAATCTCAGACGTGCATGCATGACAATAGTTAATGGATTAGTCTTTGCCATATTTGACATGGCAGACTGTGCTGTGACTTCTGTCAAATAGAACTGTAAGCTTTGCCCTTGCACACGTCGCCACTCTTTCTCTGTTGCTCATAATGTCAGGTGTTCTATGGTTTTTGTTGCTCTCCATACACCTGCGTCATGCTCTCAAATACTCCTTGCCATTGTTAACTATTCAAGTCTTAATGACTCCCAACCATTGATATTACACAACTAGTTTTTCTGTGGTTCCCTCAGAACGTCTATAGAGACCCCAAACAATGGTTCAAGCCCAGGGCCCCACCTTGCTAAGTCTGCCCCTAGTGTCTGGACTACTAGGTCATTGCCAGAGAAGTTAAATTTCATATCATATTTGCACCTGCCATCACAATCCCAGGCTTACACTCTCAGAGAGCAAACAGCAGCTCTCGGCCAGGCCATCACACTACTGTTCAAGACCACAAGGATACCAATGACACTGCGCTGACTGCTTGCTTTCGTAACCATTGGAAGTCTCTACAGAGTATCACACGGGAAAGAACCTTCACCAAATAAACAGAAGGCGACCTCCTTGTTTTTTTAAGTTCCATGCAATTCCGGTAGCTCTTTCACTTCCTGGGCTTTATCAGTGACCAAATGCTTAAGGCGCAGCCAAAATGGCGTGGCAGCTCTGATTTATTTTATAATTAAAATATTTACAGAGGGATAAGTTGCCAAAGATTGCAGAACTGGCTTGTCTGCCTCAAAGGCAGACTTGAGTCAGAGCACATAGTGTTACTGACAGATGATTATGATATCAGATGATGAATACTCTTAGAAAGGTGGAGAGAACGGAAAAAAAAGCAAGAAGATATGTGAGGTCAGTCGTGTCCACTGCGGATTAGCTGGCCATGCACAGCAGGGTTTGCAATCATAGTAAAAAAATGGAAAAAACGGAAAGATAAAAGATGTCACATTTACATTCCCTGAAAACAAGAAACACATTATTTTTGCAGTGTGGTTATAAAGTATATAACATCTTTCACAGCAAACACCCTTAAGGAGTTGTTTACATGCACCTTATTTTACAATTCATAGAGCATAAGCAGGGCACAAGCAAGCGTTGTGACTTGAACTTTGTGCTTCAAAGGAGCTTCAAGAGACATGGCTTAAATCCGATTCCCCATAACTGAGTCTGTGTGGAGTCTGCATGCTTTCCCTTAGGTCCCAAAAAATTTAGTTTTGGTGCATCAAAGAATCTAAGTGAATGTGCCCTTTGACGGACTGTTCTGCTATACAGGGATGATTTCTGCCTTAAGCACAATGCTGCTGGTGTCGGCTCTAGATTAAGAAAATGGGTGGATGAGTAGATGTGTGTGTTTTAATGTTCATCTCCCTTGATAGTAGACTACAAGTCTGGTGTCACGAAATCCAAGCTAGCAAGCTACGAAATAGTGCCAACCAAGCCGCCCTTATTGCAAATGGAGCACTCAACATTCTGTAAAGCTCATCTAAAGATGTTAAAATGATCCCATTGGGTGGGAAAGGCCTGAAAAACCACAAAGAAATGGAAGAAGAGTGACAATGAGGGATAATTTTATCATGGCAGCAGGAAGGCAGCACCCGATCTCGCACACAAGATTTTGAAGTGTTTTGAGGGGGTCACTGTGAGGATGCTGTGTGTACAAGGGAGCAAGGACCTGGGGTAGAAGCAGTGCTGGGGTAACAGACAAGATCCCAGTTTGAGTAGGTCTGCACCAGAGATCTTCTTAAAGTCTTTGATCTGGTTAAGGATGTGTTGATCGATGGGAAAAAAGACCTCTTCCCCTATTGCAGGCTTCTTGCTTATGACATTTTGCTGATGTATTGTCATATAGTAATATTATTCCTTGTGCTGGATGTTAGTTTTTATAATGGAGAATTCATTGTATGGTATTTTTAGGTATTTTTATTATTTGGACAAAGTTTTATTTTGTTTTTTGGTTATTACCATTTTTTGTGTCATGTGATCGCAAGCGGCACATCAATGACATTTGTAGATGTTCCACTAGAAATATGGAGCTCCACAGGTAAGTGTCATCCCTTGGTGGATAAATTCCTTCAGCTCAAACATATGCTAAAAGTTTATCTCCAAGAAGGCCTGTTGGTCATTACTTGCCTACCTGATGTGACATTTTCTGGCCTGCCTGTTTCTCCCAATATTTTGTGGAGATTGAGAAGTTAGCCTGCAGGGAGTGCTATTGAAAAAAGTGGATACATTTAAATATCGACTGCAAGATCAGTGGTAGCCCAAGATGGAACACTACATGCAGCAATATCAAACAGAGTGTAGCCTGTTTGATGAATGGAACAATTGGAAGAAGATATCAGGAGTATCGTGATCAAAGAATTAAGGTGAAAGTTAAAGGTTAGGTTTTTAAGATGGTGGTAAGACCAACAATGATTTATGGAACTGAGGCATGGACAGTAAAGGGACCACAGGTGTAGAAGTTAGATGTTGAAATGGATGTGCAGTGTTACAAAAAAGGACAGACTAAGAAATGAGACAATCAGAGATACAACAAAATTGTGAGGGATACCTAAGAAAGTACAGAAAAGTACAGTGAAGTGGTATGGACATGGGATGAGAAGAGACAAGAAAGATGTGGGCAAACGAGTGATTGAAATGGTAGTACAGGGGAAGAAACAGTGAGTGCAGGTGGATGGATAAACTAAAAGAAGATAGAAGGAAAAGATTTGACTAGGAAGTAAGTGTAGGACCGAGCTGTATGGAGACGGCACATCAACCTTACATAGAAGTGGGAGAAGATAAAGATAAAGAAGAAGAAGACTGCATGGGACACAGAAGAGCAGAGGGAGGAAAGCCTCCTGGCCAGTAACTTCAACTCATCTGTTTACTTTTCAGTATGAAGGGAAAAATCCCCATGTGACATTTCTTGATGAGTTCAATGACATTTAAAGAAGAAGGCGTCATTTGGTGGACCACTTCCACGGAATAAACAAGCCAACTGAAGTCACCGTTTTCTCCTGCACCGTCAGCCTTTTCCCCTGCAGCAAATACTGTAAATGGCATACCAACTCTTTAAACATTAGTCTTCTTCCACAGTCACAATATAAAAATCATATCCTACTGTTGCCCACTGGTATAATTGTGATGGGGGGGGATTATCTCTGGTGGTGGGATTTTTTTAGCAGAACAGAGGGGTATCTGCACTCAGGCCAGCAATGAAACATACCATACCATACCATATTTATTTGTTGAGCGCTTAAAAACACAGCATTACAACTGACCAAAGCGCTGTACAGTTACAACAAGCAAGACTAAAAGCAAAATATTAAAAATAAACATTAAGAGAGAATTAAAACAGAGATACTAAAAACAGGTCAAGGGACCAAATAAAATAGAGAAAATAGCAAAAGGCAAGTGGAAAATGAAACAGGTTAAGAATTAAAAGCCAATGTGAAGTATTGCGTTTTTAGGCGAGATTTGAATGTGGCGACTGAAGCGGCTTACCTAACCACTAAGGGCAGGGAGTTCCAGAGCCTGGGTGCACAGACGGAGAAAGCCCTTTCACCACGAGCTTTAAAACGTGCCTTGGGAACGGTTAGGAGCAGCTGATCTGCGGATCTAAGAACACGAGGGGGATTGTGACAATGGAGCAAGACACTCAAATAGGCGGGGGCTAGACCGTTTAATGCCTTATAGGTTAGGAGGAGAATCTTAAAATCGATTCTGAATCTAACCGGCAGCCAGTGTAGGGTTTTCAAAATCGGTGAAATGTGTTGGATTCTGCTACTTCCAGTTAGAAGCCTTGCAGCCGCATTTTGAGCCAGTTGGAGTGAAATGAAAGACATGAAAGACAAAATCTGCAACAACATTCTGTCACTCTTCAACTCAGTTGGAATCACCATTAGTTCACCATTAACACAATCCAGGCGTTATCTTTGACACTAGCATGTCAAACACACATTACAAAATTATCCAAAACAGTTTTTTCCATCTTAAAAATGTTGGAAGATAAAGACATTTTCTAAATGTGCAAGATGCATAGAAATTCATTCATACATTTATTTCTAGTAGGATTGACTACTGTCATGCAGTATTCACTGGCTGTTCAAATTATTCTTTTTCCAGCTTTCGCTGCTGTAAGAATTGTTATAGAAACTAGAAAGTATGAAGACATAACACCAGCTCACAAGTCCTCACACAGCCTATTGTTAGGCTTAGGGATGATTTCGAAATCCTCCTTTTAACTTATAAACCTTAACCTGAAATACATCATTACTCACAAACCAGAGAGCATATTGAGAACTCAAGATGTCGGCTTGCTTAACATTCCAAAGATTAACAAAATGACAGTGGGAGGACAGCTTTTACTCAAATGGCCAAAAAGCCATGGAATGGTCTGCCTGCTAATAGAAGAGATGGTCCTTTGGTCTTAGCTTTTTAATCAGGTTGAAAACTCACAACTTTAGTCCAGCATACCCTGAGTAGAGCTGCTGCTCAGCTGTACATGCTGCATTTGTGTGTGTTATTCATTTGTACAGAAATAGAAGTATGACAGTATTTGTAACCATTACTAACCCTCTTCTATTCTGTTTCTATTCCCTGTATCTTGATGTGGCACTTGGTGCCACTGTTCTACTGCCAAGCTGCTCTCCTGCGTATGGAAAAGTCATCTCGGATAAAGGAATATTGAGTACAGACTCAACTACAGAGAGCCCAGAAGTGGGTAGGTGGCTGTCCTCCAAACTTATGAGAGGATTGATTGGAGTTCTCAGAATTCTTTTATCTTATTTTAATTTTTTCAGGTTTTTCACCATTCCTTTTGTTATTTGTTTGACCTCTCTTCATGTGACACTATTTGGGAACCGGTTGTTATGATATGATGCATTAGAAAGCTGCAGAGTTATGCATCTCTTTATGGATTAGTGAAGAGAACAGCCACAGTGGTTGCTCTGAGTTTCACCAAAACTCAGTGAAAATCAGAACCTCGATTTGTTTCTTCTTTGAATGCTCTGGCCCTATCATCTCTTTGTTATGCACATGGAAGGAGGCAGCCAGAAGGCAGTTTTTAATAAGACCAGGAGTTAAAATAGTAAATGTGGCCAAAAACAGGAAGGGGGTAATAACTGACAGATCAAAATAAACCAGAAACTCCTAACCCTGAAAGTAATCCAGAAATCTAAAATCAGATAAGACAGGCCAGATGTCTAAATGCCAGAGCCTCCCTGCACTAACACACTGCAAAGATTGTCTTCAGTATCGAGAATATAGGATACTAGAGAGGGCATGCAGTAATCTGAAATAACAGAAGCACGAACAGGACTGTCTGCCATGTGATAGCCGCAATGGGGTGCCATCGCTAATGACAATACAGTTATGACCATGTAAATAAAATACAAAATGGTGGCATGTTTGAGAAGAAATGATGAACAAAAAGGCATCAGGGTAATATCACCAAAACAACAATAAACTACTATAACAATATGCGACTGGGGGTCATCTTCCAGGCTCTACTGAGGTTAGCAACACCTCTCCAAGGTGAAAGGGCTGCTTTTGCTAACGGTACCTTCTCTTACCCTCACAACTCTGAGAATATGCCCAGTGAGGGCATGTGGTCCCAACCATGACACCCAGAGCAAAAAAGGGACAGCCCGAAAAGGTGGCACTTGATTCAAGACCATTAAAGACCTGGAGTCGATCGTAAGCAAGCTCCCATGTGAGATTCAGAACCCAATGATCAAAGCAGAGGAATCTGTGAGGGCTGCTTTCGTGATCAGTGTCTTTCATGTTGTACTGTTGTGCACCATTTTGTTTTTCTTTTCAACAGAATTAAACAGGGCTACTGGGCTGGTACCCCAATGATTCTTACTATATTCTGGTTCCTCACCACAATGGTCAAATCAAAATATAAATACAAAACTCCAAAAAATGGCTTCTCTATGGTACAAACCTTTAAAATTATAACATTCAGTGTATTTCCTTTAAAATTACTTGCAGTTCAGATGCTTGCTTGATGTGAGGAGCTATCTCAAATATCATGGCCACCATGATGATATGGATCGCATATCAAAATATAGAAAAAATGTCATAAGAACTGATGCTTCAGTACCAGGTTGATACTGAAATTCTGAAAACATAACAGTACAATAGAGGCAGTATTGAGTAAAAGTCTACTCATGCATGACTGGAAGCAGACACATCACTCTGGAAGGTACAATAACATGAGATAAAACCAAGTAAAAATACATATAAAAATGGCTGACAGCTGTGATGATACGGCATCATGTAAACACATGTCAAAATGAAAAACAGCAGACGTTACATTTGGAAACGGTTTGTGTTCAAGTCAGGCGAAGCTTAGTGCAGGACTATAGATATGATGTTTAGTAAAAGGCCAAGCTACACACACAAACACAAAGGCCTTTGTTATTGCCATTTTCTCTCATTATGGAGTTAGTTCAAAAACATATTTGTTCATGCTTTGAGAGTGCAGTGATGTGACCGATCAGATGTGAGGGGGAGACACACAACGACTGACAATGTGATAGCAGCACTGGGAATGATAAAATGTCAGCTAAATAATCCCATTTAAAAAATCACACAAAATGAACATCTATTAACATATTGTCAAACACTACAGCCAGCAAAGATTACAAGATAACTCAACATCAGATGCAGAAATACAAACGAATGTTCATAAATTTACATTTTTGATCAGCCTGCACAGTGCTACAATGTATTGTATTGCAGATGTGACGTAATGATGATGAAACACTAAATGAGGGAGATGTCCAAGTTAACTCATTCTTTAAATTGTGCCACAAAAAAGTTAACCAATAGGTCACTTATAAAGGCTCGAGCTTTCAGGCCCCAAGGTATAACTGGAAAGATGAGTCTGCAACTGCGCAAACTTGATAAAAAGTAATGGAGAGAACACAGAGGGTCAGTCCAAGTAACTCAAAAAAAAGCTAGTGGTGTCAGATATTTGAAAAATGTCAGAAACTTTAGAAAGAAATATTTTTGTAGGTGTGAAATGGCATAGGGGACATCTTTGAAAAAATTGGGAAAATTTGATCCTGACGACTATGTTGAGTTTTGCTATAAACATTTTAACGACTACTGAGGCAGGTTTACGGTTGACCTAATTTTAGCACAATAACACCATCTGCAGGAGGACGGGGCAATGCCCTACTAGTCCTTATTGCAGGGACACCACTTTCATTTCTTAATGTTTTATTTATCCCTTGGCTGTTATGAAGCTGGAGTTCTCCCTAGATGAAATCCACAAGGTCTTACACTGGCTGGTTAGCAGGGCAGGCTCTCCACTGGTGCACCCAGCAGAGACACACTTTCCTCGGCTAGGGGAGATGGACTGGCCCGAGAGGGAAAAGGCCCTCAAATGGGTAGCTGGTCACAATACTATAAGTCCCCAAAATACAAATGCTATTAGCAGAGAAAGAATAATCATCAACCTTTGGCTGTATGTAAGGGGCAGAAGAAGACCCTTTATAAAGTAAAAGATTTATTTTTTGTCAAAAGCTCTGCAATAAAGAACTGATCTGAAGAGTGAAAAAGGCATAAAGGATATCCACAAAGCAAACAGTGTCAGGAAACAGAAATCCAAAGAGAGTTGTCAAAAACAGAGCAAAAGGGGCGAAATCCAGAGAATCATCGTGAAATATCACAAAACACAAGAGAACCAAGAAATACAAATGAGCCACACCTGAACAGCAGGCATCCTCAGCCATTACGAGGCTGGGAAACAGAGAGGTGGCCCCGCCTCCTGGAGAACCACCCACAAAGCACAAGGGACCTGACAATACATGTGACAATATGGAGAAACAGAACTACATAAGAAAGAAATCTTAAATGCAAAACATAAATACATCTAAAACACATATGAAAAAGCAAACAAAAAAGACTAACAAAAATATAGACATAAAATACAAAACATAAACTGGTCAACATTAGTTTTACACTTAATAATAAAATTAAGCTTTCTAACTTTCAAACTTGCCTGTTTTCCTCCTGGCTATCTCCCCTGTTTCCAGTGTCACCTTTTCTTTTCCTTTTTTCGGTGCTACATGAACAGTCAGTAAGAATGAAAAATACTGATGTATTTAAAAATAAGTTCTATACCACAGACAGTTACTCGGAGTCTACTCCCCTGCAAAGGAGAGGAAGTGAATGATGCAGTTGAGGTAGACGAAAGTATCAAGAGTTCCAAAGCACAAAGCCCTGAGATATTATAAAAATACCCAGTAAAGGGAGAACTTTTACAAACCCAGCTAGTGCTAAAGCACAGAATCTTTATATATAAACTGATTTATTATTCAAAAAGCTTGGAACGAAAAGTAAGCTCACAAAAGGCAAAAAGGAGTTGCCTGAAAACACAAGCAAATTCAAGTGAAGAAGTCCCAAAGCAGAATCCAGGACGCACAGTTGATATAATCAGAGCAAAATAGTCAAACATTCACATAAATCACAAAAAGGTACGGAAAAAAAACAAGAATCACTCACCCATTCCCAAGCGCATTTGAATTAGCTGCAAGGGACTGTAGGATTACCTAAGCCTTTATAAGACTGAAGGGAGCATCTTGCAGTGGCCATGGCTCTTTGGAAATGCACAGCACACATGGGAATAACAGAAGTAGCTTATACACAAAGAAACCAAGCAAGTAAAAAAAACATAATCAATGTCATATTTCTAACATAATTAACAACAGTAACGAGAACAAAAGAATCAAACATGAACAGCAAAGCCATTAAAACGGCATTTGAACTGCAGCTGAATATACAGTAACTATGCTGACCAGCTCAATAACTTTTAATATAACAAGTTTCTGTGCATCATAGATTGATCTCAGCTGGACTCAGAGAGTAGCTGTAGTAGTCATACTGCCCTGTGTACAGAGTACAGTGCAATTCTTGCATGCATGTCCAACCAACATGCAACATGTCCCCACTCTCTAGTGCCATGTTCAACAACAATTCATGAAAATACAGAACTTCATGTTATTGAACAGAAAGCACAAAACATCTTACTTCTATTTCCATACTACTCGTTCGTCCATCGAATCAACCATTTTTTGACTACACTTTAGGTATTATGGTCTGCGTTTCACACGCACACAAATTTGAGCAGCCATTCAGTCTAATTGCATGTTTTTGAAGTGTTGAGGGACAAAATAAATGAAAATGAAATGATCATGGAAACTCCAAACAGGAGACATCCCAACAAGCAATGGAAAATAAACATGAAACTTGAGCCCTCATATCCCATGACCTCCTCAAGCTACATTTGTGCCAGTGGTTCAACCACTGCGTTCCTCAGACGTGTTGCATCAGTTTGCATTTAAAACGCGGGCACACATTACTGTGTCTGGCGTGACACACCAATTGCTGGGGGCCATTTGATTACATACTCAATGATTTTGTGTCTTGAGTAAGGTGAGTGCTTGCCACCATTTGTTAACATTGCTTTTCTACTTCTGGCCTGGCTGTAGGTGACTTAATTTGCATGGTGAATGTCTTAAAAAATAAACCAAAGTGACAATGTAATTGTTTTTGAACAGGTATTGACAAGCCTGTGACAGCACAGCACTTCACAAGCACATTTGTCTTACAGAAGCGGTGCTGACGTTTGTGCTTTTTGATGGCCCAGTGCTCTGGGCCATGTCATGTTTTTAATAAACGCTGATGACTTAAGACAACTTAAGAGCAGTGAGAGCTGTAAGTCTGACAGGCAATCTGTCATTCCCTCACGGTGTAATTTACACACACGTGGGCGCAAGTGTGTTTTTGTGTGCTATTTGTGCATCAAACACAGGCTCACACACATGACTCAATGTTTTTACAGTTCTCCATCGCAGAGAGCAGCACTGTGGCATCTAGTGTGCCAGCGCAGTCACCAGGGATGTGGGTGAGCACATGTTTAGGTTTCTCAGTTAACGCAAACAGTACAACGAACAGGCCACTAAAGCCGCACATAATGAGCAAAGCACATTTCTGGCACCATTCGAGACTCCTATGTTTCAGAGCGTTCTAATCTGTCAGCGAAAGCAGTCGACCAAGAGACTATAAATGAGGTCAGCTTTCAAGATCTGGAAAACAAAAGCCTGCCTTTTGAAATTGCGTCTCATAAAACAGTTTGCAAGTTTGTAAAAAAGGATTCCCTAGGACCAACGTTTCCATCAGAGGTTTCAAATAAAAGACTAAATATGGCAGTCTCCAAGCTAAAATGTATAAAACGGCCCAACCGAGATTCCACTAGTGTCGTTTAAATGATTTGCCTCATGTTCATTGATCTGGACCCAGCTCAGTAAAATACATGAGAACGATTCACCGAAAGGCACTGAGGCAAATGAAACATAAGCGTGAACCGTAGACACCAGCTTTTTCATTTCAACATAGACTGCTAAATCTCATTCTCATATCATATGATGCCGTGTCAATATCATTATCATATCAATGTAGACTGTTAAAGACATCTGCAACTTGTTTAGTGAATTATGTTTAAAACTAAATAACTTCTGTCTGTCTGTAAAATGAACCACAAGCCAAGAGCTTCCTGAGGTGAATGAAGACATCTATAAGTATTGCATTTGTGTTAAGAAGTCTTACTTGCTGTAAAATGTTTTGTGATAGTTTTGAGTGAACTGCGGTTTAAATTATTATTTATCTTTATGGTTATTTTGTGCACCTCAAATGTTTTGAAGCAATGATCCCAGTTTTAGTGAATCACATGCCCATACTGTCAACATAACTTGTCTGTTTAGATAGTGTCACATTCAGGAGTTTGTCCAGACTTTAGATCAAAGGATCAAAAAAAACATCAAATGGTTAGCTTTGACAGGATTTTGGGTTCACTATACGACTTTTGAATTTCACTGACATTTGGGCTTTGGTGGTTGATTTGGTAGAAATAAATGTTAAACAGCCCTTCCTGACCCTGACCTCTACTTTTTTTATCTTCCCTATCCTTTGCCCTTTTGGACAATTTGTTCTTTTTTATTAGGAAATCATAACAATTTTATTTCATATGGAATATAACAAAGGCCCAACACTGACATCATATTCTTTCAGCAGAAAAGAAACATGTTAATTTGTGAGCAGATGCAAAGATATTAAGGATCTCTTTATCGGCCCTTTGCTTACATGAAGGCACCAATAATTCCCAAATCCACAGACTCTCCTTCCAACCTCTACTTCCTGCCAGAACAAACCTATAGAAACATCAAGCAAAAGTGCATTATTCAACCAAATGTGATGTTTACTTGTATCTATAGGGCATCAAACACTGTGGAGTAACTTCACTACACTCTCTGAGTTGATTGCACATGCTATATAATTTACAAAAATACTATATGTCAGTTGGGTTCAGGTACTGAGATTCAGCTAGTTACATTTTCAAGAGGATCCCCTGACCTTTGACCTAGGGGTCTGTGCCCAACAGGCCTCTTTATAGATCAAAGTATGTAACCCAGGTGTGAGTTGAAATAGCTTACTTTACATGGTGTCAATACATGACAGCATGAGAAATGATTGTCTCATGGGGTTGTTTCGTGGGGAAGGAAATGAGTAATGCACTAAAACTGACGTGGTTTCTGTTTAATTTAAAGTGAAAAAGAAGAAGCTGGCAAATAAGTGACTTTATTTCCATTATTGTCAGCACAAGCCCTGACCCTTCCTGTCCCCTGACTACTTAAACTGCTCCACAACAAGTTAGCATTCTTTACTGGACTTACTTTAAAAGAGGACGGATCTCCACATCGATAGTACTTCGACTTACAGAATCAGGGCATAAAAAAACCCTTCAACCAGTCACTCATGTGCAGTTGTGCACCATTCTGCCAATTTCCTTTTTAACACATTGGGGTCTGTGATTGTGGCATCCTATGCCCCACTTTAGTATATTAGGGGAACCTGAGCAGGAAGGAAAGGAGAAACAGAAATTAAGAAAACTGATCAGTTGTTAAAACAGAGGAAAACAAAGTAAAAAGAAAGGAAATGCAGAATCAAAGCAGAGCTGGTGCTGATGAAGAGAGGAGGAAAATGGTCAGAAAAGTGGCCCAGAAGAGATATGCGTTGCCGGCGCTTAAGGGGGGCAGAGGTCACTCATATTGACCATAACAGGATTAGGAGAAATCATCCACATCCCAGCAAAGAACAGTGACGGGAGCAGGGCTTTTGGAGTCCAATGCTGAATGCCTGCAGTGGTAGCTGGGACCCCCGCTAGTGTTTTGGATTGTGATTCTAGCTCCTGGTTCTTTTTTCACTACCTCATAGCCTAGCAATCTTTGCGTCTGCGACATCACACCTTCCTGACTGTGAGTTTTGGTTTTGGCTTTGTTATTTTGGTTTGCTTGATCATTTAGGCTTAGTCCCCTGCACATTTATCAACTATGGTTTTGGCCTTCTATCTCCTGGTCTTTTGTTTTTAAGCTTTTTTGCCAGATTTCACTTACTGTTGATCATTTCCCCCATTCACATTTTCTTCTGTTACTGTGGATCTTCATGTACCTGGGCTCATGCCCTAGGTTCTGGTGCTCATAATCATATTATGAGTGACCAAAAAGGGTGCAATATGGACGAATGTCTGGAGCTTGAGTGTCTAGCATTGCTTTTATATGTGTGGGCAGTGCCATCATGGTCAAAAAACTATTTCAGTTTCACCCAGTGAAATTCATGGACAGATTATTTAAATTAAATTTTATGTTGCATTCTTTACAAAAGTAACAATATTCAAACTAATGCAAAGCACAGTGCATCATGCAGATAATGTCTATGGTGTCCTCGGTTTGGACAGTATTAGACCACCCTGTTCTTCACAGTTATACCTTAATTGCGACCTGAGCTAAAGAAGCAGACTGTGTGCCAACTGGGGTGTCCAATTGCATGACATGACAAGTGGTAAATGCTGGGCTCTTTCAACTACTTGATGATCCCAGTATCAGGGTGTCTACTGGTAAGTAGAAGCAGTAATATTAGTAATAGTAGTCATTGCATTATCACATGTTAGGTGCTCAGTTTATTCCCCACAGAAGACTCTGACAGCATCACTGAGGAAACTGAAACTAAGACAGAAAGACAGAAAGACCCCAATGGTTTCAAGGTAAGGGTTGTCAAGCACATTTGCTTAGGAGGCAACTTCAGGGCTCCAGTCAGGTAAGCAGTTCCACCCCAAGTCGACAGGGCGTACTGTTGCTAATGCAATCTCTTATTGGACTCCAGAAAGAGGACAATCGATTTCACTTCCTCTCCGACCCAGGAAGCCCAAGTGGCTGCTATAAAACCTCACTAGTCATAGGAAGCAGGCATTCACTTTAGCACCCACAACTAATCAGGAAGATGGAGCTCCAACTCAGAAGTGTTTTTCTCTTTCCTTTCTTGGTATTTCTGCATCCTCACATGCTATTTATTTTCAAACTGTTGCAAGTTCCACTATTAAATTAGGGATACCAGGGTGGTATCTCAACTCTTTGGCTTTCCTTTATTTATACAGGGGTTAGTAGTACAAATTACAGTTCTGACTTGCATCTCCAACCAACATGCAATATGTCAGCACTGGCAGGCACCATGGTAAATAATTATTAAAATAGAAAACCTGACTTTATTGAACAGAACACACAAATCAGCTCACCTGATGGACTCCTTAACTCTGTTTCAATACCACTTGTTTGGGTCCCTGATCACAATGGAATCCCAGTTAACAAAAGCAGCAATGTAGAAATCTGAATGCCTTCTAATGATTTAAAGCTAATAGTTTACGATCTTCTCATTAAAGAACAACTTGCTTTCACGGATGGGCTGGCATCACCCCTCACTTAATCATTTCACTCATTGCCATGGCTGAACCTTGGCGTATGGCCAAGGCAGGCCTGGTTCCCCTAAAGTCTCCCTGAGCTCCTTCGTTCCTCCCTGGGCTAGTGCATTAGTTTAATTAGGTTGTGCTTTCCATCTTAAATAATACACAAACTGCAAGTGCCAACTCCACAGGAGTTCTAGTCTACAGCAGCCAGAAATAGTTGTGCAAATTCAAGTGACGCAAATGACTTGCATGCTGGAGTATGGCTGTCTTAACCCTTAAATGTTGGCTTCTTTTCATTTTTCTTATAAAATCTGTGATTTCTTCTTGCCCATTGCCCTGAACTGGATGGTATGGACATAGAACATCTGTATAGTAGAGAAATAGCTGAATGCTTTCCTTCACATGGAGGATTCAGGAATGTGGAAATGATGAAGAGGAAACCTACAGAGTTTTAATAAAATATCTGGATGAGGAAAAATTCATTATTAGTCTTCCAAGCGCACCTGATGGACTGAATGTGTGTAACATTTCCATAAACTAGTCTGGTGTGAGTGAGTGTGCCATTATAATTGTATTAAGCAGGTTTAAATATGGATATCATAAAACACATGCATCCATCCTTCAATCTTCCAAACCTGTTTTATCATGAGCAGGGTCATGGGTAGTTGAAGCCAAACTCAGCAAGCAAAGTCCACAAAGCAGGACAGGGCACCAGGCAATTGCAGGGTGAACACAAACACACAGACATACCCACACACACGTGCATGTGCCACACATCAGAGGCCACTTTAATATTGCCAAACTTCGTAACCAGTACTGTATGTCTTTATACACCTAATTACACAACCCACATAAGGATTGTGTGGAGCTGGAGACCATCTCATCAGATCTCTCAAGATCTGTAAAAGAGCAAAGATCTGGGAGATGAAAGGAGAGTGAGGATCCAAGTAAAATCAGAGTCGTGGGACACTAATCCTAACACTAGGCCACAAACACAAAAACGAGTCCAGAGAGAAAAAACAGGGCCCTAACACTCAAGTCATACATACAACGCCCCTTAGCTACCTTCTCCACTACAGGGAAGGTGAAAAGAAGTTAAGAAATATGAGTTCAACAAGAGGTCTTAGGGCTCATTTATACTTCACGCGACGCGACGCATGCTGCAGCGGACGCTCCTGCTACGCAAGCGTTGAAGTGTTTATACTTGCGCGCATACTTTTACGTAAATCTGGAGCAGTGTGAGATATTATCACGGTGAGAACATGTTTGGCTTCTCTGTGTTGTGAATTGCCTAAAACACCTATTAAATTCCGATAACACATTACCGCAATATCTGTGAAAAGGATGTTTATTGATTAAATCCATCAATCCGGGGATGTGTCCATTCCAACAAGAATTGGGCACGACTGAGAAACAATCCCTGGACGAGGTCTCCGCTCATCGCAAGGTGAATACAAGCACACATACACTAGCATCATTTTAGCGGCACCAAATCCCCAGCGTTCATTTCACGCGTCCTCTGAGCAGGTCCTCAGAAATTAACGCGACGCGTGCGCGAGCTGCAGTACCAGCAAAAAGTCGGGAGGCGCAGTGTGCTAAAAGTCGGAACGTGACGTCAGATTCTCTGTTTACTATCTACATGTGACAGCAAGCCTCTATGGAGATCCTTCGGGGATCGATGTGCGCGCTTTGCTGTTTGATGAATGGTTCAAAGTGTTGAAGCAAAATGCCGACATACAGATGCATTCGTGGTGCTTTTATATTCAAGCGTCGCATATTCCCGATCGTAATGACACGATACATTAGTCTCGTTTTGTGTCGTCTTTTTTAATTTTTTTATTTTTGCAACTTAACAACAGCAACATAATGTATAGCGTTATATTTGAACCACTGAGAAAAAAATAAAGGACACGGTGAAAACGTGTATTTTGTGATTAAAGTGGAAATTTTGGCTTTAATCTCGAAATGTCCACTTTAACCTCGTAGTTTACTTTATCATTAAAGCAGACGGTCGCAAACGTCATCCCAGTTTTTAATCGCTACGAGCTGCTTGGACCTGACAGCTGCGGCAAGCAGCAAAAGATCACCACACAGAACAAATTAAATGTATGATATTCCAACTCTCTGCACATTTAGAATCTTTAGATTCATACTTGATATCACTTTCATGAAAGTGTGTATGTTACATTTTACATATAATTTCATTTAAATAATGAATACTGTTAATAATTACACACATGGGGGTGTCACGGTGGCAGAGCAATAGCACTGCTGTCTCGCAGGGAGTTACGTTGCTGGTATTTCCTGCTTGTATTCCACACTGTGCTCCGGTTTCCTTCCAAAGATAAGCAGATTTGGGGATTTGGTGCCGCTAAAATGACGCTAGTGTATGTGTACTTGTATTCACCTTGCGATGAGCGGAGACCTCGTCCAGGGATTGTTTCTCAGTCGTGCCCAATGCTTGTTGGAATGGACACATCCCTGGATTGATGGATTTAATCAATAAACATCCTTTTTACAGATATTGCGGTAAGGTGTTATCGGAATTTAATAGGTGTTTTAGGCAATTTACAACACAGAGAAGCCAAACATGTTCTCACCATGATAATATCTCACACTGCCACCTGGTGGACTCCTCCAGATTTACGTAAAGTACGCGCGCAAGTATAAACACTTCAACGCTTGCGTAGCAGGAGCGTCCGCTGCAGCATGCGTCGCGTCACGTGAAGTATAAATGAGCCCTAAGGCATAAGTGTGCCACCATCTGAAATAACGCAAGTGAGGACAGCTACACATGAGAATTACATTTACATATTTGGCTGACAATTTTATCCAAGTTGATTTACAACATTTGAGACACAACTGGTTCCATATCTTTTATTTTTTCAGTTTGAGCACACGTAGGTGAACTGACCTGCTCATAGTCACAGAGTGTCAGCAGTGGGATTTGAGCCCATATCTTCAGAGTTTAAAGTCCAAAGCCTTAACGACTATGCCACACATGGATGGATCTACCATCAATGGGTTCTGTGTGTGCACCCAGGGTCCCATGAGGGCAAGGTGTCTTTTTTCTAACCTCCATGACAAAATGACAGAGTGTCCAAGTGACCAAGGATGCCCAAACCACGTGATGAAGCGATTGAGTCATGTGCTGTCATCAGGGGTCAGAAATACCATGCTGCTTTAAATGGCCCAGTGTCCAAGCACTGTACTACTAAAAGTATGATCAGCTATCTGTTAAGGAGCTAAGTAACCAAGTGGACTGTGAGGCTCTTTACCTGGCTTTGATGCCCAATAGCAGTACTGACAATAACACAATGGTCATCAGAAACCACATTACAAAAAATAAAACTGGCACGATGATCACATGAACAAAAGTTTAAAAAAGAAAAATAACCGTAACTATTAATAATTCCTGAATAGCAGAGGATGACTTTGTCAGACACAAGGTAAAAAGGACCCAACTCTAGGCAGGGTGCCAGCTGGTCACAGTGGACACACTCATTTGTTAAATGGACAACTTTAAGTCACATGTAAAAGTAAAACAAACGTCTTAAAGGTGATGGGGGAAAACCAACACAGACATAGGGAGAACATGGACACTCTGCAGAGATAATGTACTGGGATTTGAATACGGTCAGCTGGGCATGTCCTGAGGGAGCACTGCTAAAAATTGTGACTCACTGCAACCAATACAATAGTTTATCGGGTCATTATTGTCACATGTACACAGAACGATGAAGTGTTAATCAACTTGCACATCACCATGATTAGTAAGTACAACTGCCTTACCTCGACAGTGGTTTAAAATACTTACATCTGGGAAAGCATGGGTAGCTGCTGGAAGAAGAGTTTGAGAGGCCAGCAGGAGGTGCATACCTTCTGGTCTATGTCTGAATCCTAATGCCCCAGTGCAGTGACGGATACACTGTGCTATAAAAACTGGTGCTCTTCTTCAGATAAAACCGATCCCTGGGAATCCTTAGAGCAGGGTGTTTCCCAATGTCCTGGCTGAATTGCTCACCACATTCTGGTCATTCTGTCTCTGTCTCTAACCGTTTACTATGTCTCTCACCCCTTAACCACCTAAGAGCTAATATGTGGTGAGCACACTGGCGCATAAATGGCTGCCATCGCATCATCCAGGCAGATGCTACACAGTGGAGTAGGTTAGGAAAGTATTATATAAATGTAATTAATTTATTCATTAAAAAGTATAAAGGGCTATTTGAAGACAAAGTAACACGGGCAAAGATATAATATAATGAAACCTGCCTATTCCTATTCAAACTCACAGAGGCTCAGCGCCTAAACCAGTTTGTTGCAAGACCCACTCACACACATATGAGCATTAGGCTATTTTAGTATGATGGACATCTTTCAGATTTCACAGGTAAAACAAAGTTTCATGAGAAAATTCAAGGAGCCATGGGGAGAACATGCAAGCCCCAAACTAACAGGGTATTGGGTTTTGAAACCAGGATGTAGGACCCAGGATGCAACTCACCCACAGCCACAATTACACTCTCAAAGGGCCAATTTGAATTTTCCATTAACATAATATGCATATCTTTTGGGATAACTGGAGGACCACATGAAAAATCAACCACCATGCCATGTCATATAATATTTACTTACTTTACTTAGTTCCTAACAACAACAGGAGCAAGGCAGGAACCAACCTAGGAAGAAACGTTGATGCTTGAGTGGCATAGAGACACCAAGCATCCTGGCAATTTATCTTTTGAATGTATAACAAAAAACAACTTTCTCTCCACAGACAATTAAACTGAATATATCTGACCTGAAATGGCCGGTCTGTAAAGAGCAGCAACATCCACTTTGCTCTCAAATGTTCTGCCTTGTAACCTGAAAGGGTTACGTGGCACTTCAGCATAGCATGTGCAAATTCAAACAATAAGGGGTTAATGCCAGGTGCATAAACTTCATGAAAGCTACAATTACTCATAAAAGCTCTTCACAGTTTTAAGTTAAAAAAGGTGTTGTCATGCTATGGCTGCTGTACAACCACTCTCTTAACTGCAGGTGGGCATACCTCATTCGCTGTGGTAATCAAATGAGAGTCGCCTCACAAGGTTGTGCTGAGCCTGACTACAAAATGAGATGGAGCCCAAGGGCGGCACTTGGTGATTACTTTAAAGAGATAATTTGTTTTTATATGTGTTAATACCTCAGTGCTTAATTAAATAACCGTCATTTTAATGACTCTTTGATGGATCATTTATTTAATAGCTTATTATTTCATTACCCAGGTTAAGAAGTGGTCGTTACCTAATATCATATTGTAATGTCGACAAGAGCTGGGTGGTGGGCCAGTAAATGCAGTGCTACACCTTAGTATGTACCGGGTCATCCTGAGGTCTTACAGGGTGGCTCTACCTCCACACTGCCCTTGCCTCCAGGTTTAGTTCCCACTATCTGTACACACCCTGGGTTGGCCTGTGAGCCGTGAGTGCCCTGACTGTCCAAAGACATTTCAAAGACATAAAGGTTAACTTGGTTGGTGGTCATGTATACATGAATGGGGGTTTTATGCAGAAACTGAGAGCCCTTCCTGGCTTGGTTCCAGCTTTGTGCCCAGTGCGATGTGGCCAGATTAAGAAAAGAGATGGATGAATGGGTTGAACTCAAATAAGTAAAGAAGAGCTGCTATCCTTTATTTTCTTTGTGTGCCTGACTTTGGCATCATTTATATGCGAGGCTTTCCCTCTATAAATCAGTAATTTGTACACCTGCACAAATTCAAATGATAAGGGAAATTCATCGTCAAACTGGACGACTATTTCAAGCTTACAAGATGACATAATTAAAGAGCAATAATAACCTGAAAAATCAATATACTAAGAAATGTGTCATAACTAAATCACTGGAGTGATCTGCTTTTTTACCACCATCAGATGATATGATCAAAAATACAAAAAGGATTTATAAAATGATTAAAAGGCTCATTATGGAGGTAAGAATCCAGTCAGGTGTAAATTAGGATAGCTGTGCTTGCCGCCTTGAGATGACTGTTTAGAGATGGGTGTCTGCTTTGGCAATAACAAATGGAAAACCAGCCGAAATCTCCATTTTTGGTTAAGAAAAATCATGATAGCCATGCAGCTTGTTACAAATAGTGAGCCCTAAAGGCTTTTCTTGCTTGGCTCTTATATATGTGTCTGGTTTTTTAGAAAACCTTGCATGTGATGCTGGTTTTCATGATCTTTAAACAGTTTAAAATATGCATGAGAAGACGATTACACGGAATGGGCAACATGCAAATTGGAAAGGAGGACAGTAGCCATGGGCACTTGTTCTGTGAATCTCTAAGTCATCACAAAAATAAGAATTCTGGATTAAAAATGAGTAGGAAGTGAAATGAAGACATAACTACAAACAAATGTGTGCTTGTAGCAAATTATACATGTGTTTCATGTGTTACAAATTACAACAGAAATGTCTCATCTCATCTATTCTTCTCCACCACTTTTCCTGTTGAGGCTATAATAGAAATGTATAGTATACTAGCCACGCTATCTGTCAAAGACAGGTAACAGGATCAAATAGTTGATGCCTCTTGTGCACCTTTCCTCGTTGTCCGCTTGTGACTGAAGCTCTCTTGACTGGTGCTCCCTCTGTCGACTGCATTCCTATAAAACTCGCTTCTCAGACCCTAGGGTGCCTTGTTCACATCCTGTCTGTTTTTATACTTTCCATCTTTGAAGGCGACTCTCGGGGTGCCTCCTACGCCTCCATGCCCCCTTGTGTGTCTCAGACTCACTTTCCCAGCACTTCCTGTTTTGATTGCATCACCAAAGCCAAACTGACCAATCAGACTGCATGGAGGAACTGGACACACACAAACACACAGACAGACATTAGCATTTTATTATACAGTAGATAAAAGATAATATCATTGCCATTTTTAAGTATTTGTTCCTTTCTTGAACATACAACATCCAGCAGGGTTATTTTTAAGTGCCAGGGTGCTGGATTAAGATGCCAGCCTTGGCCCTATTATTTTATGCTTTTTTGCACTGTTTTTACAGCTGACATTAGCACTGCAAATTTCTGCCAACTCTATGGTAATAAGAGGACTGTTGTGGTCCAGTCTCAACAAAAATAAACAATTTAGTCCAGTATGCTTTATTTGTACGAGTGTTAAACGTCCAGTTATAAGTCACATGTCAGATGTAGCCAGCCAATATAATACTAGCCATAGCAGCACGTCCTGCTGTTCGTGGAAAGAAGGCCGGAGAACTGAATGGCTGCACAGCGTTTACTTAAGCTGTGAGTGCAAAGGAAGGATGAAGAAATGGAATAATAAGCTGAAGGTGTACATGTATAATTGTATGCTTAAAAGCTTCTTGTATTTGATCTTGTATGCTTATGTAAATCCTTATTGAATCAGATAGCATATTTAAGCAGAAAACATGCAATGTGTAGAGAGCACAGTGAAATTCTCCTCACATGTTATTAAGGCTAAGTAAAATAAGTGCTAAGGCCTGCTAATAGCCACAACAAAATTACAAAGGATGGAAAGTATGCCAATCATACACTGTCTATCATCATACCTTAGATGTGCTGCATGTTAGCTGGATGTGAAAGTAACCATTTCCCTGTACTCTGCATTCATGTCAGTACTACTGCTTCTACCGTTTTAAGTCATTCTACCACTGCTGTTCAGTCTAATTAATAAAAGGGATATAGTCCACGTAGTATAGGGACAATGGCTGTCCACTCTCAACAGTCCAGTCTAATAAGGCTATTACAGCCGTCTCTGTCTGCCTTCTAGAAATGAATACTAAAGGTCACTGTGAGTAAAACAGTCCAGTCTGCAGTAGGAGCAGTACAGTCCAGTCTACCATATTAACACCTGAAAATGTAACATTCACAATGGAGTCCAGCTTATGTAAGGCTGGCACCTTGCTTACTTACGTATATTATTAGTACAGTCCAGTCATTGTTCTAGTTATTAATATAAATACTAATCTACTCCAGGATGGCCTTTGTGAATTTAACACTATCGGTCAGTGCAGGTCCAGGCTAAGCAGGATCAGAAGTCCACCATATTAGTATAGGACTAAGGAAGGACACTGCACTCCGTCACAGATGCATTAATGCTCTCACCCATTTTTTTAATATTAGCACTGCAGCCAAAGGCTTTCTTATTAATATTACTGTGTTCCATCTTGGAGATGACAGCAAAGTAACTGACTTTATGTTAATATGAATGCTTTCATCTAAGTTAATGGACAGTGAGTGATATGAGTAAGGCGGTACAGTCTAATCAGCAGGAGTACACCCACCCATGTCAATCGACATTGGTATACTGACCTGCAATTACTACAGGCCATCTAAGCTATAGGAATATGAACTCTACAGTCCACTTTAAAAACTACTTAAAAGTATTATCTAGTCTGACACATTAAACAAACTTTTACTTCATTTATTTTATTTCGGTCTAACCTTGCCCCCTTCACGTTTTAACATACAATACAATATACGTATGCTGCTCTAAGATGCAAGTAAGAATTTCACTGTACTCTGGACTGGTGAAAATCAACATGAACATAATAATGATAACAATTCAATGATATTGTCATTATACAAGTACAACAAAATGGAGTTATCACATACTCCTTGGGGTCAGCGCACAATTTTACTTTGCCCCTGGAGCAATTGCAGGTTAAGGGACTTGCTCAAGGGCTCTTCTGGCAGTAATTGGATTTGAACTAGCAACCTTCCTGTAGATCCTTAGCCTCAGAGCCACCGCTCTGCCACTTGAATCACTGTTGACAAGCTGCCATATGTAACAAAGGCCTGTTTGTGACAAATAGGAAAGTTGAGACTTCTATAAAACATTTACCTAAGTAGCAGTGTAACATTGTTGCCACTTTTCCAAGGGTCTTGTCATCTGCCACCAACCATCTCTGTTCTCTGGATTAGTGTCTGGTTTTTATTCTGCCAAGTTTAATTGTTCGGAATTCTTGTAAGTTTTGGTACTTGTGCCTGAGCTTGCAATAAATATTCGTTGTACTTAAGACTGGACCCTGGGATAGACTGGTGCTCTGCTTATGGCTGCATCCTGACTTGTGCCCAATGCTGCTGCGATAAGCGCCAACCCTCCACACCCTGAAATGGATGAATTGAGTTAAGGGTATGTTGTTATTTTAGAATTCGTTGCTGTGTGAACAGAACCATCAACCACATTCTCAAAGACAGGACAGTGAGAGCTGCTGTACTTCAAGGTGCCACTGGCACTGGCATCAGTCACACTTAGAGATTTGTAGCTCTGTGATGTAGATGCAAGTTGAAAAACCACTCCTGGATTATTCTTTCTGTGCCACTTGGACTGGACTACTTACTACCTGCATGGTATCTTATACCTTTCTGGAGTGAGCGCTATGTAAATATTAAAAAAATAATCTGATGGGAAAGGATGAATTTCATACTGACAAAGTGGGATAAAGACTTTGTGGTGGGAATATCAAAAACTTGTGTCTTTCCCCTATAAAGTCATGAAAACGAAGACAAAGAAGTGACATTAGTGAGCTTTAACAGTATAAGTGCTGGGTACTTTCAAAACCTTCCTATGCTTTAATTTGAAGTCTGATAAGTCAAGTGTCTTGGATCAGGTGCAGACAGGCAACAAATCCAGAGCATGGCAAATCCTCATAGAGAAGTTCACATGCTGGTGACTGATTGCCAACACAATGTGCTCCTAAGCGTGCACTCAAAACCCAGAAAAGTTTGAGAATTCCTGGCAGCTGGACCTCTGGCTATAACTACAATTATTATTTTTATTATTATGTTCGCTTTTTGGCAAGCTATGAAATAATCCCTTCAAGTCTCCAGTTGGACTACAGTCGGACTACTGTAACAAGCAGCCCAGGACATTGTGAAATGCCTTGAAAAGCCCCAGGGTATGTATTATGTGTTTGTTTAACCTAATGAGGCACGTTAATGTGTTAATATCTGAACATACAGCCAGGGGATGAATTACAATGAGGAATAAAGAATATGAGCACAATATGGGCAACGGTGCATGTTATAAGATAAGTTATGGGCATGAACGGCTCACAAAATGCACTCAACTACCACACTTATAGTGCAGTAATGACTGGGACTGCGGGGTAATTGGTGCTTTCAAATTAAAACTAGCAACATTTATCTTATATAGTGCCTTTCTATACTACACACATTTATGTGTATTTTTTACCAATGAACCACAAGCAAATTAAATGACTTGAAGTAAAGACTGTACAGACAAACTTGGGGTGACACTTGACCACACCACCATGTACTATGACCCAATGTAACTGCAATGAGGGTACCTATTGATCAGCTCCTTCTGCTTCTCAAGCTATGTGTCATTTTTTATGCTCATAGCCAAGATAATTTAATGCACGACAAAGAGTTTTATTTTTGTTGTTAACAAGAGATTAATGTTTTAAAATGTCCAACAAGCTCATTGACTGGTTTGCCAGAAGCTGCTCTTTACCTTTCTGATGCTCTTTATTTTCATGAAGGACACTCTGAATTTTGCTTTGTATCCTAACACCTTAATTATCAACCTATATTGTGATTTTCATGCACAGCTCATCTATCTCCCTGTCTAGATAGATAGATAGATAGATAGATAGATAGATAGATAGATAGATAGATAGATAGATAGATAGATAGATAGATAGGAATGGCACTGTATAAGTGGTGATATGATGCACTGTAGTTTGTACATGTGACAATAATGGCTCTATACATATATATTCATATACTGTAATGTAATTTCAGCACTGAGTTTACCAACTTCTACTCAGTCAGAGTTGAAGCCTACATCATTTGAAAACCTGATTATCCAAAACTGTTTAGGAAAGTAATAGAATTTAAAGTGCATTATTATTACAAAGTTAATTAATAAAATACAAATACACTGCAAACAGGACTCTTTTGAGATCCATATTATCCTGGGCTGTGGAAATTGCAATATTCTAAATTATAAAGTTGTGATGTGCTACTGTATATATAATATTACAGATCATTCTGTAGAATAGATAGATAGATAGATAGATAGATAGATAGATAGATAGATAGATAGATAGATAGATAGATAGATAGATAACGATAGCTGAACACTGATTACTTACTTGTCCTAATTCTCCCTAGCTCCCCGTTCAGCCTATATTACCATAATATCACTAACAAAGTGTAAGCCCCTCACGGTTTTTCAAGACGGCAGAAAAGGTTTTGCCTTTTTAAGTTTTAGCAGGATACTAAATTAACGTCTAAACCAAGGTAGTGAACAATGAAAGTCGGCTTGATCCCAGTTAGCGACAAACTGCTTTGGCTTTTGCCACCGTTCTTTTTCCAAATAAATTTTTCTCGGAGTGGGTTTATGAATCGAAATTAATTGTAAAGTGACAGTTTGAAGCACTCCTCGCCATTTAGTGGCCCTGGACTCTATAGTGAAGTAAGTTTAAAAAGAAGCCTGACTTATGTCATGATGATGTGCGCAGTAAAGGTATTACAGTAATTACCAGGAGTCCCGTTATTATATTACTGGCTTTGAGGTACAAAAGATTACAAAAAATAAGCACTACCCAGACATATTTTATCTGAAAGACGTTGTGAAGCAACAAAAAAGAGACAACTTCAAAACGAAATGGGTCTCGTGGTGCCCACTTCTGCGTTTTCCTTGGTCTCAGTCTCAGAGATGAAAGGCATCGCGGCTGAAACAGCAAAACACGCAGATAAAACAGCAAGTTCATTCTGTATAAAATGATTACAAAGAAATTCGACTTACCCTGGGCATCGATGACCTCTGACAGCTACTGCCAGGAAGATATGACAGAAGGAAACCAACTGAAAATAATAAAGTACAAGCTGCCAGTTGCCTTAAAAACATTTTAGGATTTTTCAAACTTGTTATATTTAAACTCTAAAAACGAATCCTGTAGCGATAGTATTAATTATATTGGACTGGATATCCAGTGTAATATTAAAATCAAAATCCTTTCGTGCAGAGGCAGCGACACATTAGCCGTTAATTATCAAACTTTGAAGCAATGAAAGGAAGGCAGCGACACACTGCAGATGTTTAGCTCCTTTGAGGTTCAGACCCCGCTGTAGGTTTGATCATCGAACTTCCATTGGATTCCTTGTTATAAACCGTGGGGGAGACGCACATTGCCAAACGGACACGCGACTGACCCAATAAAAGCCAAACATCTCCAAGCTGACCAATAGAAGGCGAGAGGGCGGAGTCTCCAGCCACTTTTTCAGGCGAGTACTTCATTTGAAGTTGAAGACAATGAGGATACGGCGCTGCAATTCATTACCTCGGCTTAAGAACTGCAGTTTGTGCATTGTTGCCAAGATCTAGAAGAATGCTCTTTTACACGCGGAGACATTTTAAATGACTGACAGTATTTAAGAAAATGCAGTAAAGGAATGGATGTACTTTCTGACAAAAGGTCTTTATTGGTTTTAGTTAAAACGTTGACGTTGAAAAAATCATCCTAAATGAAAATATGCAGGTTTCATTTGTGAGTCTTTAACATGTTTGGCTACATTATTAATCCATGTGAAGTTAAATTAATACGAGGTTGGAAAGGGACACGCCTTGAGGGATGAAGTTGCAGTTTAGCGACTTTACAATTTCTTTTGTCACTACGTCCAGACAAGCCACACCTTACTGGAGTTACAAACGAAATATTTTAGGGATTACGTGCCCATTATTGGGGCACAGCATGTGTCGCTCCCTGGTCCTGTATTGACCCTTGGTCTGGTCATGGTGTAGACGTGCGTGTTTTACTCACACCTGCATATTTGGGTGGGAAGGCTGTGCGCTTAATGGTGGTCGTTTGTGGAACCACAGAAATCCTTACTTTGATCGTGTGTTACGTGCTGAATGGAAAATCCTTCCTTTTATTTATACGCTATGATTGTTGTTTCAAAATAATAAAATTTGATTAAAAATGGCGGGGTGCTGCAATTTTCTTTTCACACCACAAAGACGAGCAGATTAAGGCACTTAAAAGATTTTACAGGTTTCTAGGGTCATTATTGTCAGATGTGCAGAGCATTGTGAAATTCCTACTTGTGTAGGCTGACAACCACTCTAAATCGGCAGCATAAGAAATTAACTTGGACTGCAATTGAAATGGCAACCCCTAATGTTTTAGAAAAGGGAATTTAGAAGTGGTACGTTTATGAATCAATAAATGTCATGAAATATGATCTTAACAAATCCTGCTTTGGGTCCTATATACAGCAAGAGTTACAAATTATCAATAGCAAAATTTCCATAATTAGGCTACCTGTTGAGATTTAGTCTACATTATACTGACACTATAAACCTCCTGTTCTTTTGATAGTCACTTATTGCCAAATAACAAGTTCTTAACAGAAGCTTTGTTTGTTTTAGATAATAAGTGTATAAGTGATGCACTATAACATGTCCTTCAAGTCCCTGTTTTGATATGTTAAGGTGTAAGAGACAGAGGAATGGACTGAGCAATCTGCTATTTCTGGTGATCGCTGGCCTTTAAAGTTTCTTCATCAGCCACACCTCCACACCACTCAGGTCTTTTGCTATTCCACATGCTCAGGACTGCTTCGTCCCTGTGCCCACATATACAAAGCTCCAACCCTGCCTAACACAGCTCACCCATGGTCAGAGACCACCCATATGCTACAGTCTCCCAAGAACTAAGGCCCGGGTCCAAACTTGAGGCTGACTGGTAGTCACATGATCAGGCTGATGAACTTTAGTAGCGGGCAGGCATGACTATAATACTTGGTAAAGCGCTGTATACCAAAATATTCTCAGGAGCTGCTTTTATGGCAGTTTCTCCAGGTAGTCAAACCACATACAGATAGTCCACAGCCACCTGAGAAATGTGTCCCTCTTAGGTCCAGACCAAGGACATTACTGACATATCCAGGAATGGTTCGTACCTTGAATCCAATGCTGCAGAAACAGGCCACGGCCCCACCCGGCTCTCAAGCTGGTTAACTTTTTTTTTGTTTTCTTCCTTCAACTTATTCAAAATTATGACCTAGTTATTTAAAGTTACTCTGAGATGTGCCAAGTGCTGCTGGCAAATGCACAGGCTCATTGTGAACCTGAGCTGGTTTAGCAAGTAAGATGAGAGATAGATGCATATATTATTTTAAGTGAAGCTCGATTTATATTTAGGTATGAAGTTCTTTTAAAACATTTAAAAGCAATTTACAAAGTTTAATCTATAGTGCCTAGTGGCATTTCTGCTTTAAGGGCCAGTGGGCACAGTCCTAACAGATGTGCAAAAAAAAGTAAAAATCGCTCCTCAGCAATCTGACTTAATATTAAAATAGTAATAGTAACCCTCAGATTTGTCTTCTTAAGTTTTATTTTTCAGTTTTCTGTCGCATGTTCAGTGTTGTCACTTATCCTCTTGTAATGTATGAAAGTGTTTTTGGGCCAAGTCCTGCCATTCTGCTTCTGGTAGAGGGGCTGACAGGTTGGCCCTGCAGTGTTCTCTGTACTCCTGGCTGTGTGTGCACACACGCAACCTAACCTTTCATGTTAAGCATGGGGCTTCCAGCTTGAGATTTTCACTGTCTCCAGTAAAGAGGTATAAATGTTCAGGACCATTTGCTCCCTTGAAGGTGGCCACAGTAATATAAGGAATGCATCAAGCACAAAACATCTTGATTTTCAGGCTCCACTGAAGATGGCCATATTAAATTTGAAAACATTTGAGCACTTGTGATGAGAACAGGTCATTCACTCCAACAAGCTTGTCCATTGCTGTTCCCCTAGACTGTCCAAAATGACAGTAGTCCTGCTACCAGCTATTCTACTTCTTAATTTTTAAAATGTGTTTGTGGTTCAGGAAGAAAAGAAGTTTATGTGGGCTCCTCCAACTTTGAGCAAAAGAAGCCAGAAGTGTGATGCTCATGTTTCAACGAAGTACAGAGTTCCAGTGAGGAACGAACAGGCCTGTATATAGAAAATTATTTTTTCATTTATCTGGTGGCCTTGCGCTGACCATCAGGCACTTGACCACACCAGTCATAAAGTGTGCAGCTTCAGTTGTGCAGAGTATGTAGTCTGCATGTTCTTTCCACGCTATTGCTGCCTCATTTGAAAAAAGCTTTGAATCTTAAATCAGTTAAACAATTGGATAAAACAGGTAATTCACTCTGGTCTCATACTCCCAAAATTACATATTTTTAAAATACATTGTGATTTTGATTGCACCCTGAGGTGGGCTGGTGCCCTGCCCAGGGTTTGTTTCCTGCCTTGCGCCCTTTGTTGGCTGGGATTAGCTCCAGCAGACCCCCATGACCCTGTAGTTAGGATATAGCGGGTTGCATAAACCCTAAGATTCCCATGCTGCCACAATTTATGCCCTTTCTGGATGGGATTAGGGGTGCACAAGCAAGTTCAAAGCAAAAGCTGAGTAAGTCTGGTATTTGAATTCATCCAGCCCAGCCACAGTCTACATGCATGTGAAGTATGCCTAATGCCACCTAAAATGAAATTACCTAATATGTTAAAAAATTGATACATTTGTCCCCCAAGTGAGACTGAACTCTGTTTCTCACACTCACAGCCACGTTATGTCTGAGTAAAAGAACACCTTTAACTTAACCAGCCAGCATCCAAACAAACAATTAACACTGAGACTGTAGGTGACACTTACTTTACTCAGTCAACAAACCTTAGAAAGCAGAAGCCGTCTGTGCATCAGGTAAACAAGGATGATGACTTTTGTTTGTTTGAAATAGTAAGAGTCAAAGCAGAGAAGTCAAAAAACACTCCCTTAATTAACAAAAAGGTTTGAAGGCTAAAAACAGGTAGAAAGAAAGGAACCATCCAAGTTATAAACAGTCTTCATAAAGCATGGACAAAAAGCAGAGTTAACAGTTCAGTTACTGTTCTTAAGACTTTCTGTATATACAGTACATCACTTTGTTTAGTTTTGTTTTATAATCAATAGAAAGACATCAAAATTAGCACAGTGACAACTGATATTTATATACATTTTCTATAATGTGGCCACTCACATTATTCACATGACCGCAAATGGGAGCCATAACATAAAACTGCATACTTTTGGTGGAGCTATGCATTTCTGTATTTGTTTTTTAAGGTTTTGAACCATTTTTGAATGTCCTTGTTACTTTTGGGAGTTTTTCTTTTTTATTTTATGTTGCAAGTCATATGACAAGAAGCGAGTTGTCTTGTAATCGAGAATTGCATCTCACATGTCCGTAGTTGTCGCCAGTCACGTGTCAGTGATCATCACATGTCTTAGATATATGGTCATTGCACATCACATCCCTGTGAGCACTGCGCTTCTGATTTCATCGGACATTCAGTTTTCTTAGAGTTAGTTAGTTTCCCTTCTAAGTAGGCAAAATGATAGGTTAATTTCGTGGTTCTTGAATCTTTTCTTGAAAAATGAATAGTGAGAGTATTTTACATTTTTTTAAAAAATGGCAACAGATCATTTATGAGTAATAAACACTTTTTGATAATACTTAGGTAGTGTTGATAGTTGTTCTGTATATTTTTTGCATGTGAAACATAAATGAGATCAAGACAAAAGCAAAGGACACAGGCAGGACTCAAATCACAGAGCCACTGACTTGCAGTTGGACACACTAACATCTGTGGTATTCTATAACTGCCTTTTCCAATGACAAAATGTAAAACATCGCCCTGATTTTCTTCTCTGATTAAATTACCTTTTAAATGTGGTTGAATGTTTGTGGTTTTCAGTCTCATTAGTGTGATCCATTTCTTTAAGTCATCTAGAAATAGTTTATAATTTGTTGTCAGTCAGTGAGTGACAGTGAATGAGTCAAGGAAATGTGGCAGAAACTGCAAAAAAAAAAAAAACATTTACCAAATGATTCTTCAGTACATGGTTATTAACTCAGAATCATGACACAAAAAACCGGGAGATTAGCAGATAATTCAAGAATAGATTGAAGTGCCTAGCTTCACAAAAAAATTAGAATCTTGGCATAGTTTGGTCTAACTGTATGGTGTGTGCTAACACAGTCTGCCAACATCTGAAACTTTTCTCTTGGAATTCAAAAGAAAGAATGGTGATGCCCATGTATGTCCAAGGGGTTACAAAAAAATTTAAAAGAAATACAAAATCAGTCAAACATGGTGCATGCAAAGAAAATTCCGAGCCCCTGGCTATCCCACTAAATTTGGCCAATGTCATAACTGAAGGCAGCCAAAGTAATCAGCATGAGTTCGAAGTTAAGGGTGTAAATTCATCTTAACCACCATCAATGCTAAAGTTTAAGAATCACCTGTTTGAAAGAAATTGGACAAATGTGATCTACAAATGAGATCAGTTACTAAAACCACTGTGCACTTAAAAAAATAAAAAAATAAACAAAACGTAAAAGTATGGCTTACATTTGCCAGAAATCATTCACATTCACACCAAGATCTTGACGATATAATCTGGACTGTTATGCCAGGCTGGAATTAGGCAGGAAAAAAAATGTTTAAAGGACCAGGGGATGGACCAGTGAGAAATCAAAGTCAAAAACAAGTTGTAATCAAAATAACAGCAAAATCACACCTAATATGTTGTGACGGATGGCCAGGGCCCATGCTCGTCCGGGACGCCCCTGCAGCATATGTTCCAGGGGAGCAAGCATGGGAAACAAAATATCTCCCCCTGGATACTAGATGGCAACCTCCCTGGGTTGCAGTGGTGCCTCAGACTCCTGCAGGGCTTCATTGGAGTTAGAGTTTGGTGCAGCGCTGTTGGGTACCGCAGGCGCTGCCATGGGGTGCTGCACCTGGAGCACTTCCGGGTACCTAATAAAAGGAGCCAGCAACCACCACTCATTAGCCAGAGTCGGGTGAGTGAAGACGAAGCTCAGAGATGGAGTGGTGGTGCCAGAAGAGAGAAGTGTGTGGTGTGTTTTGAAGTGCTTATTTGTACACTTGGGACTGTGTTGTGCCTGTGGGGATTACGGGGAAGACGTGCCCCACAGCTGAAGAACAATAAAAGTTTGTTGGTTTTTATACATGCCTCCGTGTCCATCTGTGCTGGGTCAGGCGCCTATATAGCACCTTTGTCACAACATAAACCTAAATCTTAGCTAAAACAGAACGCTAAATACTGCTTTATCACCTCTTACACTTCTCTTTGTCTCAGATCCTAGGCTCTCCGATCCTGGCATTGAAGTGTTTGCCCACTTTCTCCCTGACTCTGCAATTTTTCTATTGAGGTGACTTTAAAGTCCAACCTGGGATCAACTCTGGCCAAGCCCTAGAACCAGGTTCAGTGTTGATGGTAGCCTTCCATTTGTTACAGGGACACCAGACTAGATTGCCCTCTAGTGACACGTGGTGTCCGTGAATCACTGCCAGTTCTCCAGGTTGGTTTCCGAGCTAGGGAGGAGGTTGTGTTGCCTCCTGTGGTATTTCTTAATTGGTCTCACTCTATCTACTGGAGCAGGTTTCGGAAAGGCTGCTGGCCCTCTAGAGTCCTGGAACACCAATACATGTCCTAGACTGTCACTTTCTCTCTCTCTTGCATTGTAATGCCCCTGTATGTTACCCTTCTGAGGTACTCAGCAGACATGCAAGACACACTGGTATGTATACATCATGAGGCATGAAGGGATCATTTTCCTGGCTCTACTGAGGTAAGGGGTACCAGCCCAGGACAAGAGGGGTGCTGTCGCTAACACTGTCTTCCTTTTTTGCATGCAGTGAAAAAGTGAGGCAGCCCAAGGAAAAAGCCTAGCCCTGCCTTCAGCCCTCAAGTAGGCTTCTCCTTTTCCAGTCAGGTCACAATAAAAACAATCAGCAACAGGGAAGGAGCTCTCACTGACAAAACCATTTTGCCTTATTTTGTTAAGATTAGCTTTCTGACTGAATATTGTGCTTGAACTGCCTTCCTTTTCATTTGTTTCTTTGGCTCAACGCCTACAATTAAACAGAGTAGTCCGGTTGGTGCTCCAACTATTTTCCTGGCTCCTTTGCAGTATGCCCACCGGTCACAATATACATATATAATATATGTATATGTATGTGTATGCTGTATATATATATACTAGCAAAATACCCGCGCTTCGCAGCGGAGAAGTAGTGTGTTAAAGTAATGAAAAAAAAAAGGAAACATTTTGAAAATAACGTAACATGATTGTCAATGTAATTGTTTTGTCACTTTTGTGAGTGATGAGTGTTGCTGTCATATATATATATATATATATACTGTACATATAAACATATATATATACATATCCATATATATATACATATACACATATATATATACACACACACATATATACATATATACACATACATCCACATATATAAACATATATATACATATACATACATATCTACATATATACATATACACACACACACACATATATATATATATATATATATATATATATATATATATATATATATATATATATATACACTCTTTGGGGTGCGAGCAACTGTTGCTGGGGGTGGCAGAATCCATCAAGGAAGAAAAATGAAAAACATTATTTGTACAAAATCTTAATTTATTTATCCATTCCTAAATAATTAAATGGGCAGTGCAATACGCTGTTTGTTAAAACAGATGACTCCCGCTCTTACGTGCAAGTCTGCGTGGATATTATGAACTATCGTATCTGTTCAAGTTCTATTTAAATTTTAAATAGAAGGAATTTTTATTTAGTCGACAGAAATATCTTTGGTAGGAATGTAAGCTAAATGTAGGCATCATTGCATAATGTTTTCTTCACCATACAAATGTAAAGAGTACATTTGCCTTACATTCCAACCAAAGATATTTGTGTCAACTAAATAGAACAAGAAAAGATATATTTTTTTGAATGTGATCGCGCAATTCAGATCGAGTTGATGTGCACTACATCAACCCCGCGTGCTATTGTGGTTTCGCCTGCATGCCTCAATAAGTCACCCTCCCCTCGCTCTTTCTTTTTTACCGTTCATCTAATGAATACACTGAGTATGGCTTTACCAAAACAATCATTGATGGCGAATAAAGTATTCATTATTCATAAAGCTTCAATTGGTGATCTGTCTTTCTGCGTTAACCGCATATTTTTTCATACGTCTCAAACCAAGGGGATGCGAGGGTAAAATGAATCAGGAAGCGCACATACATATTCAGTGCACCCCGTCTCTGGAATTGAACCTCGGATGTTGGTGCTAGAAGCAAAGCCTCTACCATTGCGCCACGGCATGTGGTTTGTTTATTTGGGAGTATGTAGATCGGGGTATATATATACATATATATATATATATATATATACACGCGCTTCGCATGGAGAAGTAGTGTGTTAAAGAAGTTATGAAAAAGAAAAGGGAACATTTTAAAAATAACGTAACATGATTGTCAATATACAGTAATTGTTTTGTGAGTGTTATGAGTGTTGCTGTCATCAAGGATTTGATTATCATTATTTCTTTCAATCAGGTTCGTATTTGTAGGATGTGTTGTGTTCAAGTTACATTCCGTGTTTGTCAATCGTTGTAAAGACAACAGGTTTCATTCATCGATTCGTTTCTTACTGCATCAATAAACAGGTCGTCTTCCTCTTTATCTGAGACGTGACACACTGCATGCACGGGTTTTTTTTTACACTGTCTTCCTTTAACAGGACATTGACTTTTTCCACCGTGTGCTTTGTTTCCGCAGTAGCTGCACTTATGAATATGCTTGTATGTATCATACTCTTCATATTTTTTTGCTTCCTTCTCAATTGTGTAATTCGGTTTTTGTTCAGCACTCTTTGGAAATGTTGGTTTTTGTCTGTGCACTGCGTCATTTCACGTGAGCCGCTCAGTGTACATGCATCAAAGGTTCCCAGCAGTGCTGGTGCCATCTCGTGCGATTTCCACGGCTGTATTTAATGTTAACTAAGACCTGGCACTTAAAAGTTTCTCTCGCAGTTTCGCCGAGTTTGTGCCAAACACCACCCTGACCATCTCATCTTCTTCTGCATAAGCACAGTCCTTCACCCATGAATATTTAGCGGCAGTGTTTCTATTGGATTGCCGCTGACGGACGGCCTTATATGGGCAGGCACTAAATTATGTGGCAGGCGTAACTCCGCCTCCCACGGGCATCGAGCAGAAGTCTATTATAGTATATGGACGAAAAAATAGGTTCCAGTTATGACCATTACATGTAGAATTTCAAAATGAAACCTGCCCAGCTTTTGTAAGTAACCTGTAAGGAATGAGCCTGCCAAATTTCAGCTTTCTACCTACACAGGAAGTTGGAGAATTAGTGATGAGTGAGTGAGTCAGTGAGTGAGTCATGGAGGGCTTTGCCTTTTATTAGTATATACATATATATATATATATATATATATATATATATATATATATATATACATATATATATATATATATACAGTATATATATATATATATACTGTATATATACTGTATATAGTGGAACAGGACCCGGACACAGACTGGTGTGGCGGAAGTGCTGGGCTCCAGGGTTCTTCAGGCACCGGGGCGCCGCCTGGCAGTGGCCACGGGCCAGTACAGGAATGGGCTTCCAAGCCCCCTAACCGAGCCCACCAACAAAACCAGGGCGGTCGCCCCCTCGTGCTCAGGAGGAGGCACCAGCCCTCCTCCGGTCCCCTCGGGTGTCCCGGCTAGGCTCCACCCCCAGCTGCCTGTGACAGTGCCCCACTGCCAGCGAAGACCCGTCCGTTGAAGCAATACATCCCGAGAGGGCAGCACGTCCCCGGAGTGGGTCCTACTGGTAACCCGCACCGGGCGTCCTTCTGAACTCTACACCTCCAGCGCTTCCCCCTCCCATCAGTAGCCCCCAACTTGCCTGTTCAGTGCCTCCACCATGGGTTCCATGCCCGTCCGTTCTTTGTTTTCGGGACTGCTCTCGCAGGTGGCTCCTCCACCTGCCCAGGATTCTCCCTCTGCTTCCGCAGAGGACGACCCTTTACCAGACGTGCGCACTCAGCGACATGTCGGTTCCTGTCGGAGGAACCGGCATACACCCCTTGGCTCCTCCTTCCTCTCTTGGACGCCCTGACGGTCTGGGTCTGAGCACAACGAAAGCTCAAATCCAGCCCTGTCTGCGTCCATGCAGACCGACGGGAGACAGCCGCAGGCTTGGAGCGCAAGGCACTTGGACCCAGGGCACTCATCAGCCCTTGTCCTGTCAGCCCCTGCGATCTCGATCTCCTCGCTCTGTGGGCAGCCTGCACCACCACGTCCGCTGTTTGAGAATTGCGTACTTGTTGCAGGTCATTGTTATCACGGCCGTTTTTCGGCGACTATTAACAAGGTTGCCCAAAATTTTGCATCCCACTGTACACTGTAAGTCTATGTGCACCGCCACCAAACCCCCCAGTTCCCCAAAGTCCAGGCTCCCAATAGTCCTTTCTTTACACACATATCACTTGGGCCTCTCCTCGCCTCCTCTGCAACGACCTCGTCTTCCTCCTCACCCGACTCCAGCCTTGATTGCAGGGCGGCGGGTCCTTAAGTAGGCGGCTGATTGCCGACTGCACCCAGCCACCTGTGACAATATATATATATATATATATATATATATATATATATATATATATATATATATATATACAGTAATCCCTCCTCGATCGCGGGGGTTGTGTACCAGAACCCCCCGCGATAGATGAAAATCCGCGAAGTAGAAACCATATGTTTGTATGGTTATTTTTATATATTTTAAGCCCTTATAAACTCACCCACACTGTTAACATTATTAGAGCCCTCTAGACATGAAATAACACCCTTTAGTCAAAAGTTTAAACTGTGCTCCATGACAAGACAGAGATGGCAGTTCTTTCTCACAATTTAAAGAATGCAAACATATCTTCTCTTCAAACGAGCGCCGTCAGGAGCAGAGAATGTCTGAGAGATAGAGAGAGCGTGACAGTAAAACAAACAATCAAAAAATCAATACGTGCTGTTGGACTTTTAAGTATGAGCACCGCGATAAAGCAGCCTCAAAGAAGGGAGTAATGTGAAGGTAAGTCTTTCAGCATTTTTTAGAGTAGCCTCCATATCTTCTAAACAAACAGCCCCTCCGTCAGGCGCAGAGAACGTCAGAGAGAGAGAGCGCGAGATTAAAGGAAACAATCAAAAAATCAATATGTGCTTTCATTTCTTAGAGGAGCGTCCATATCCTCTAGGCAAACAGCCCCTCTGCTCACACCCCCTCCATCAGGTGCAGAGAATGTCAAAAAAAAAAACGAGAAAAGCAAACAAACCGCTCGGGAAGCACATCATATATCATTGAGGAGTTTTAGTTAATATGTAATACGTGCTCTGATTGGGTAGCTTCTAAGCCATCAGCCAATAGCGTCCCTTGTATGAAATCAACTGGGCAAACAAACTGAGGAAGCATGTACTTTAAATTAAAAGACCCATTGTCCGCAGAAATCCGTGAACCAGCGAAAAATACGTGATATATCTATACTAATAAAAGGCAAAGCCCTCACTCACTCACTCACTCATTCACTCACTCACTCACTCACTCACTCACTCACTCATCACTAATTCTCCAACTTCCCGTGTAGGTAGAAGGCTGAAATTTGGCAGGCTCATTCCTTACAGCTTACTTACAAAAGTTGGGCAGGTTTCATTTCGAAATTCTATGCCTAATGGTCATAACTGGAAGGTATTTTTCTCCATTAACTGTAATGGAGTTGAGCTGCAATGACGTTGGGGCGGAGTTTCGTGTGACATCATCACGCCTCCCACGTAATCACGTTAACTGACTGTCAACGCAGTGCGTAGAAAACCAGGAAGACCTCCAAAAAGCGCTTAAGAAAACATGCATTATATAATTGAGAAGGCAGCGAAACAATAAGAAGCGAGCAAGTGACATATAATACCATATTCATGAGTGCTCCTACCTCGGAAAGAAAGCACGGTGTAAACCTAAACTTTAAATTAAGTTCATAGACAGGCTACCGCTGGCGTTTCACATGCCCACAGGTAATGCGGGATACAAGCTTAATGAGAGGACGCAGGATATAAACGAGAGTTTTGATCACTTTGTAACTTAAGTTAAAATTATAGGTGAAGGGGTGTGCTTATGCAAATTCCGAGAGACTGTGTTTGTGGGGGATTGACAGTTAAGGCGGTGGGGAGTCACGTCATTATCTCCCCTCCCATTCATCCCATTTCACTCTGAGCTGAGCTCTGCAGCTAACGCCGTCTTCGAAACAACTTCGTCAGACTGCCACCAAATACTCACAGAAAAATCCACAAGTTAATACACACGCTCTCTCTAGAGTTTCTCCACACTGAATCCTCCAGGCACTACTTACAAAAGGTTACATTGACAATCGTGTTACGTTATTTTTAAAATCTTTCCTTTTCTTAGCACAAGCACAGCTGAGAAGCTTCGATGCATGTGCTCCATAACGCTTAAAAATAATGCATTTAATCACACTTTGCATTACAAGCAAAGGGGAGCTTTTGTCAATGCATGATTTCCTGGTACACCGATTACACTGATCAGCGCATCCCGATTCATTTTACCCTCGCACCACCTTAGTTTGAGAAGAAGTATGAAAAAATATGAGGTTAACACAGAAAAACAGATCACCAATTCAAGCTTTATGAATAATCGGTTCGCCATCAATAATTGTTTTGGTAAAGCCATCCTCCTTCCATTTTATAATTTTTCCGCCATTAGCCATGATTAAATGAACGGTAAATAAAGTAAGAGCAAAGCGAGCGTGACTTATTTAGGCAGGCATATATATGACAGCAACACTCATGACAATGTCAAATCATGTTACGTTATTATTAAAATGTTTCCTTTTCTTTTTCATTACTTCTTTAACACACTATTTCTCCGCTGCGAGGCGCGGGTATTTTGCTATATATATAATATATGAATTACCTCCAAAGAGCGCTGAGACTTTTGATATCATGAACGTGTGTACAAAAGGGGTCTCCTGCCCAGCAAAAGTCGAGCAGCCAGTGCGCGTGCATAGCTGTGACGGCCTTTGAGACGCTGACTGCGCTTCTGCTTTAAGTCAAAGTGAGCACTTTTAATTTTTTTTCATCCTCCCCCTGCACTATAGCCCAGACAAGTGCAAACACGGGACCCCTTTTCTACACCACGGCAAAATAATATCAAGGCGATTCACACTTTCTTTTGCACGTATACGATTATGAGGTCCTAAACTCGGATTATGAATTCACGCACACGAGTGCAGGACTGACAGTGCCATCACAGCTGATTAATGGCAGGGACGTCTCACCAGTCTACACAAGACCCATCGCGACTGTCCCCAAAAGGCAATCATAACGTCAGCGAACACATCTCTCTATACTATATAAAAGAAAAAGGCAACTTTCCTTTCTTTACACCTTTTTTCCTTTTATGCCAAACCAAAGCCTTTCTCTCTTAACACTGCAGAGGACACAAAACTAATTTTCTTTAAATGCCGGTAAGGCACATTACCAGAGGCACAAATTTGAGCGTTCACATAGAAAATGTAATTTCTATACCACAGCCGTCGTGTAGCACCTTTCAAAAGGGATCTACTACCGAGAGATGATCCATATACATTTTAGCTGCTGTTAGTTACTTACCTGTTGTGTTACACAGTCTTTAAAATGTAGTTTACCCACAACCACTCCAGTAGTGCTCAATGTACCTGTACTTCTTGAAACGTTAATGTTTTACTGTTTAATAACTTATAGACTATATTTTATTATTTTTCCCTTGCACTCAGTGACCAAGCTATACACACACATATAGACACATACAAACATACACACAAGTATATGTATGTGTATATATATGTATGTATGTGTATATATATATATATATATATACACACACACACCCCTATCTACATTATATATATATATATATATATACATATATATACACACACACACACACACACACACACACATACATACATATATATATAATTTGTGTGTGTGTATGTATGTATGTGTGTGTATATATGATGTAGATAGGTATGTATATATATATGTGTATGTAGATATGTATATAGATATGTAGATATGAAGATATGTATGTGTATATATATATATGTATGTATGTATGTATGTATGTATGTATGTATGTATGTGTGTGTGTGTGTGTGTGTGTGTGTATATATATATATGACAGCAGCAATCCAAGCTGTGAGAAAACAGTAAAAAGGAGGCGTGTCAGGCGTCGTGGTACATTTTCTGATGCAGCTAGGCGAAAATAACTTTGTGACGCTGCCACCAAATACACAAAACAATTACTTTGACAATCATGTTACATTATATTTAAAATGTTTCCTTTTCTTTTCATAACTTCTTTAACACATGACATCGCTGCGGAGCGCGGGTATTTTGCTATATATATATATATCACAGCGACACTCATAACAGTGACAAAACAATTACATTAACAATCATGTTACGTTATTTTTAAAATTTTTCCTTTTCTTTTTTGTACCTTCTTGAACACACTACTTCTCCGCTTGCGAAGCGCGGGTATTCTGCTAGTATTTAGATATGCTTACATTTAAAATCCGCGATAGAGTGAAGCCGCGAAAGTCGAAAGGGATTACTGTATATATATATATATATATATATATATACTGTGGACTATGGCCAGCCATTCATCCAGGCCAATACCCCCAGGCTGCCAGGTGGAGCCCTCCCTGCTGCATGGAAGCAGGGAATTATGGACAATGGAGTTTTTATCCACAGCCCTGCTGGATACCACGGGGTCCGCTAGAAGGCTCTGCAGGGAGGAACAACGATGGTTTTCCCTACAACCCAGAAGTGCGTCCTAGTCACAGTGACAGAGGAAATGACGTGCTTCCATGTTGAAGAAGAAGAGTTTTTATCTGACCCGGAAGTGTTACCAGTCACATGGACAGAGAGAGAAAACACTTCCTGGTCACGGACTATATAAAGGACTGTGGGAGATCCCAGGGTGGAGCTGAACTGGGAGGAAGGGTGGCAACGCGTCTGGGAGAGTGGAGGATTATTGATTAATTATTGGAGTATTGTGTTTATGAGTATTGTGGAGTGGAGGGTGCTTCGTGCACATATTAATTATAATAAAGTTAACATTTGGACTTTTATGTGGTGTCTGGTATCTGATCTGAGGGTTCAAGGGGACAACAGCGCACCCTATCTGTCACAATACATACAGTATATAGATAGATAGATAGATAGATAGATAGATAGATAGATAGATAGATAGATAGATAGATAGATAGATAGATAGATAGATAGATAGATAGATAGATAGATAGATAGATAGATAAAATCATTCATGTTGCTACTATATCAATCTAAAATATATTTTCCCAAGCTTAAGTTCTCATTCCCTTTAAAAGTATAGGCTTACAAAGTGCTGTAAGAAATAGCTTACAATTACTTAATTTCATGTGAATTACAAAACAGCATGCATCTTTTTATGAGGTGGTTAAAAAAGAGTGCTAAGCTCCAAGAATCAACTGCCTGAAATTCTGACTTGGCCCAAGATTCTCTGACTTAGTCAGTTTTGTGGTTGATCATGTCCTTCTCTGCTGCCATGGTGCATATTAAAGATGAGGAACTGCTGTTTGTCAACAGGGTTTATTACTGAGTGGGCCTCATCAGATTATGTGTACAGGTAAGGTCGATGTGAGGATGACATGTCCACTGCCAGCAGCAGCTCTTTGGTGTCCTGAAACAAGACGTAAACCTTAGAGGTTACTTCTTTTCTAGCAGAACCATCACTTAGCAAATGTTGTCAACAATTTATGGTCAAATTTGACCAAAATTCACTATACTGTTTTTTTTTTTTAAACAGGAAAATGATTTCTCACACTTCATTTTGTGAATAAATAATATTTCAAGGCACTCAGGTTATTTAGACATGTCCACATGGTCCATGTCAGCAGGTGAAATGGCACTTTCACTGTATCAGTGTTGATGGAATGGCATCCTTTTGATTTACTGTACAGTAACTGCTATGATTAAGGCAAACAAACTGATGACAGTAACCCTTTGTAATACACTGTTGGATGTGCCTTTTTTGAGGGCAGCTGGGGGTCTTCGACAAATATTTTGATTTGTAATCAGGTTGGCTGAAGCACTAGGCAAGGAATTTAGTTTCCCAACATTTCAATATAATCAGTAGGTTGTTGTCCCTGGATTTTAAACTGGTCCAATAGTGACACCAACTATTCGGAAATATGCAGCTCCTTGGCTCTGTCCAAATAGCAACCTGTTGTTATGGACAACATTGATTGATTTTACCTCATTTAAAAATTTTAAGCTTTTTATTTACAGAGTACTGAAAATATTTTGCTCGCCAACCACGTGCAGGCCCTATGCACTAATCGTTTCCCGGATCTGCCGCTTTCGACGAAACGTGCTGTGCTTTTGGATAAACACGAATATGAACTCTGTTTTTGATATCTCCGTCTTTTGAAACTATTATCACTGACAATTCGTCACATGTTGGTTTATAATATATGCAAGCGTGACCTAATTTTTCTGTATTTTTCAGATAAATTTTGTGTAAAGTGCATTACTTTTGGAGGTATGGATTTGTATCCATTATTGGGTGTAGAATTTCTAATACGTCCAATTGTTTAACTCTTTCGATTCTATGTTGCAACTTTAATTGTTATGGGACCACAGATTCTCATAGCGTATGGTCCTGAATTGTGTAAATCTATGTTTTGAGCATTGAATGATGCGAATGAGAACAGATTATTGTACATTGTATTATTTTGCCTGTAGTGTTTGTGGATTTCATTTTCACCAAATAACCTTTTATTTCTCATGGATATGCCTCTTCATTGGCAAAAAACACTACTTTTCCCTGATGATAACATGAATCAAACAATCTACAAGTCTCTGACTTAAACTTTAATCTATCTACATACTTCCATCATATCTCCTCTGTCCATATATTCGATCTCTTTTTGCTGTTCCATTATTTCACAGAGTAATAATTTCCATTTGTTAGCACTAATGTGATCTTTACTGTCAGTTTTTGGAGACTTTCGAATTTTATTACTTTCATAATCTCTAACCTGTTCTACGTGTGTTTTTGAACCTCTTTACAACGTTCTACTTTGTCTTCTACTCTTTGTCTTTTCTTCTTCTACTGTTTGTCTTTTATTTCTGTCTCTGCTTGGACCTGTTAGGTCAGGGTGCCCAAAACATCAATCGCGATTGACCGGTAGATCAGGAAGGTAGTGCAGGTAGATTGCATTGCATTCAAAAATTTTTTTTTTAAATGTTAGTCTATCATATCCTCTCTATGGCATTTGCCACTTGATTGACATACAGCCAGTCTGAAATCTCTTTTCTTCTAATACACGGGTCATCCCGCGCGTACAATCAAATGCACGAGTTACTGCAAAGCTCCGGCTATCTAAGTGATCTAGTTAGCCTTCCAATTTATATCGACTAAAGAAGGGGTATGAAAAAAATGGGGGTGGGGGAGGGGGCTTTACATGTGGAATTGGAAGAGGATTTTTTTCCTCACAATGTCACAATCGAAGTGTGTTTGTCTGATCTGTCAATCTATCATTGCTATTCCAAAGAAGGAAAATGTGGAAAGTCACTATGAAACTGACTTCCTTCCGAAAAAATCTGACCAGCATGTTAAATGAGCTTAATTTACAGCTGCAAGGAAAAGACAAAACCATGGCCAATATGATTAGCTCAGTTAATGCTTTCAAACGAAAAATGCAACATCTGTCCTCAAAGCTACAGCGCCATGATTTGGGGAACATCCAAAACCTTGCGTCAGAGCTGGAGACCCAATGGAAGGTGTGTGCGCAACTTGACTGCATATGCTACACAGAGCAGATTGAAATTTGTCTGTCAAACTTTGACAGATGGTTTCAAGATTTTGCTTTACTTGAACCAATTGGTGCATTTATGTGTCAGCCTTTTCCCACATTATTAAGTCCAAATACCGTAGTGACCATACATTTATTGAATTGTTATTGTGCCATAAGGGTTATTCAGTTATGCAAGTTATGCCAACATATATTTTATATATAAAGTGTGTATATATATATATATGTTGTGACAGATAGAGGACAATGTCGTCCCCTAGAATCCTCAGATCAGTTGCCAGACACCAGGTAAAAGTCCAAATATTGACTTTATTGTTAAAATACAGTGCACAAAGAACCCTCCTCTCCACAATACTCATTAAACAATACACAATACACTAACCAATAAATCCACCACTCCCAGACACGTTGCCACCCTTCTATCCAGCTCAGCTCAATGTCTGGGATCTCCTGCAGTCCTTTTATAGTCTGTGACCCAGAAGTGCTTCTGAACCTGCAGTCCATGTGACTTCCTAGCACTTCCGGGTCAGATGAAAACTCCTCTTCCTCAAGCACGTCATTCCCTTTGTTCATGTGACTAGGACACACTTCCAGGTTGTAGGCAAAATACTCGTTGCTCCTCCCTGTAGCACCTTCTAGCGGCCCCTGTGGTATCCAGCAGGGCTGTGGATAAAAATTGTCTATAATTCTCTGCTGGTATTCGGGGGACCTCCATGCTGCAGGGGGTACTGGCCGGGATGACTGGCCGGCCATATTCCACAGTACTCCAAGCGAAAAACCGTGATTTGAAGCGTCCAGCCTTGCAACGGTCATCTTCCTCCAGGAAGGACTTCTGGTCGGACCTTGGCTGTGCCTTCTGTAGTATTCCCTGGAGAACCTAGGGGGAATTTCATAACTGTAATCCACTTTATCCCTTGCTCTCCAGTGACAGTTGTGCCAAATGTGGCCCGGCCGTCAGCATTTATAACACTGCCTCTGTCCTCCCGGAATTCTCCCTCTGCAATGCTGGAAACACTCTGGGAAATCAGTCTCCACTGCTTTTCTCACTGAGGAGGATTCCACAGCCACCTCTGTACTTTTTATGCCCTTTTCTCTTTTGTCAGGAGACCCCCACTTTACTTTTGGGATCTCTTGCTTACTCTGGGGCTTCTCCACAGTTTGGGTCTCTCTATGAGTAAAAAAGAGCCCCTTTCCTGTCTGCACCCCTTTCGACTTAGATACAATAGTGTTCAGGACCGAATCGCTCCAAGAGGCTGCACCACCCAGCTGCTCCGGCTCGATCAGTCCTTCCCCCGACCGCTCTGTTAAAGTTCCGCACTCTTTTGTAGGGCCCGCAGTGACTTGGCACCCGCTACTTATCAATCTATGCTGTACGGTACCGGTATTACTCACCTGTACCGCCAAATTATATAACACAGGAGGCTCTCGTCCCAAATGCTGCAGGTACTCATCTACCTTCTTGATCAGCGCTTCAGCCGTCGTTCCCAAATCTCTGACGATCTTCTTTATCGCTGCCAGCATCTGAAAAATACTTTGCATAGGCTCGATTAGTTTTTCGAGTTATCACACGTCTAAAAAGTTATTTAATTCAGCCAGAGGTAGGCCCAGGCAATCACTAGCCTTACCCTCTGGCTGGGAGCCAATGAGCATGCCCGCTCCTGGCATGTGCTCTGTCGGGCTTCGTAGAGGCTTCTGGGATTTGGAGTTCACATTAGACGACCGGGCTGCCATCTTTGGCTGACTGCAATCCGCTTGTATTAATTTGATCAGCCATTTCCTGGCCCTCCTTACCTTTTTTTGGGTCGAGCGGCGCTTCACTCGCCTCCCCCTTCCACTTCGGAAAGTCCAAGTTCGTTGCTTTGTCGGGGAAGTTGCAAACAGCGGGACGCGGACCTCCTCCTTCCCATAATGCAACGGGATTGGTCACGTGTCCCTCGCCAGCAGCCGACATGCAGAAGTCCCCTTTTGTGCTTGTTGGCTCGAACAGAAGGACACCACCGTCTTCGGGAATGTCTCCTGCCTCCCACAGAGCCTCCAGATGATCTTCTCCGAGGTACATGCATGGGACAAAGTGAGTTATTTTAAAGGGATTTTCTATTAAATTCCCAGCACGTACCTCGTGATGGTCTTCTTTCTCTGGAGGCCCCTTTCAACCCGTGTGGCTACTTCGTAGCTCATCCCGAGCGTCGGCCAAGACGAGCTTTGATCCTCCGATGATGCCATCGCTCTGCTTGCTCCTCTTCTTCCCCATATCGGACTTAGTGAAGGTGGGTTCCAGTGATTTTTCTGCATTCCTCTGGGCTGTCCTCTTAGGGTTCTCTGTCCACAGACAATTTTTTAACAGATCCTCTGCCAAACTGATGGCCAGAGAATCCTGCTGACTGCGCCACTGTGACAGATAGGGGGCGCTGTCATCCCCTTGAATCCTCAGATCAGTTGGCAGACACCAGGGAAAAGTCCAAATATAGACTTATATAGATTATATATATAACATTTTTAATGTAGGTAGATCATTTTGACCTGGTCATTTTAAAAGTAGCTCGCAAGCCGAAAAAGTGTGGGCCACCCTGTGTTAGGTTTTCATTTCATCTCTTGGCACAAAGTCTTGCACAATCCCTAGATGACATGGGATTTGGAGTCCAAGGGTGCCGTACTTCATGGCGCTTCCACCTCTCCTGGAAGTGCTTTCAAACCATGTGTACGGAACACCAGAATTAATTCCGGGTGGTAGATAAAAGGAGTCAGTTGCTTCAACTCTGACTTGCTGGGAGAAGCAGAGGAGGCAGTGATGGAGAGAGAAAGAAGACAGAGTTGTTTGGTGTGTATCATTATGCTTAACTGTACTTGTGGTTGTGGTGTGGGAAATGCCTGAAGGAAGTGTTTCAGACAATAAAGACTCTTTGTATTTTTATACCTGTATCTAAACCAGAGGTGGGTAGTAACAAGTTACATTTAGTCTGTTACATTTAGTTGAGTAACATTTTTTAAAAATTGTACTTCTAAGAGTAGTTTTACTGCACCATACTTTTTACTTTTACTTGAGTACATTTGTGAAGAAGAAACGCTACTCTTACTCTGCTACATTGGGCAACACTCGAATCGTTACTTTTTTCCATTAGATACGCTAATTAGCCGCCAGTGGATCTACTGCATGGCTGTTTCACCAATCAGATGTAGCAATAATAATCACAAGACTCCGTTTCACCAATCAGACATAGCAACAATAATCACATGGCTCCGTTTCACAAATCAGTCATAGCCATGCAGTCACATGACCACACACAAACCTTGGGAGCATAGCGGCACAAACTCCTCGCAGACAGTGGACAGGGAAAGAAAGAATACAAGTGGAACCTTGGTTTGCGAGCATAATTTGTTCTAGAAACATGCTTGCAATCCAAAGCACTTGTATATCAAAGCGAATTTCTCCATAAGAAATAATGGAAACTCAGATGATTCGTTCCATAACCCAAAACTATTCATATAAAAATGATTAATACAAAATATAAAGTAAAAATACATAAAACAAATTAACCTGCACTTTCCCTTTGAAAAGAATCATGGCTGGAGTGAGTGAGTTTCTAAACTCTTGTGGGATTTCACCCAACGCAACGATACGCGGAAGAGCATTCCAAAGCAACCACAGGCACCCAGTGCTGTAGCAGTTCGCCGTAAAAGCAAATCCAAAAATATCGCGGTCATGCTACAAGCATCTGCCGTTGATGGGTCATACAAGGAACAAGGAACATTATAAATACACAGGGCACAGTATTAATTGGCCACTAACCTGGGCATGACCTTGCCTGACTGCTATGTCTGTGTATAAGAGAATCACAGATCCCGCTACAACAAATAACTGCGCTGTTCCTGTTTCAAGCTGAATAAAGATGGTGTCGCTAAGGTATTGAGACTCAGCTTCGTGTTTTGGGGTGCAAGATGGGGACTCACACGTCACAGTACACACACGTGGTCACAATACTGTAGTAAACAGTATATGCTTGTACGGATGTTGACTATATGAGTGAGGCACGCCGACTGACGATTGCCCTCAATCCCGCAGCGAGAGAAAGAAGAACCATCAGCTCAGTTGTGATCACGTGACACGCGGCAGACAAAGCGTATATGGACTACTCGTATTGCAAGACCTCACTCATTTATCAAGTCAAAATTTATTAAATATTTTAGCTTGTCTTGCAAAACACTCGCAAGCCAAGTTACTTGCAATCCAAGGTTTCACTTGTACATGAAAAATTAACCATCACTTCACTGAGTGAAGAACAAGCACGTTTTAACCAAACATGCACAGATACAGACAGTCATGGTAAAGTCAGACTTCTTGTATGTGCACAAGCTGCCTTGTTCTAATGTTATTTTCTATCAGCTGTGCTATTTGGAGGGCAAGTGAATATGCAGTATTATACTGTCAGTGTACAGTATATCTTGTCACTGTAAGTAGTTTGCACTGTTCAAACATACATGTTACCTACTGTAGGTATTGGCTTCGAAAGCTTTGTTGTGAAAAACTGAGATTTGGAAGTTTGTGTTATTTGTGCAACTTTATTTTGTAAAGATGTTATTTATTTTTACTCATTTTTTATTTTATTATTTAGAAATAGCAGAATTTGCCCATTATTTTATATTTTTGTCTGTCTTATTACAACATTTCTAAAAAATAAATAATTTATTATGATTAAACAGTTACTCAGTAGTTGAGTACTTTTTTACTCTTGGATGGACTGCCGGCCATATATCACTTGTCACGCATGCGCGAGTAGGAGGCCGCGGACGGATCTTAAACTGCTTCAAAAGACGTTCGCCGGCGGGGAGTGGCGGGGTACCAACCTTTCTCCTTTGTCTTCCAGAAAAAGAGACGCTCCGCCATCATAGCCTGCCCGCAGTACGTCCACTTCCGCCCTTCCTCCGCCATCTTTCCTGACATCAGCAGTCCCATTCTCCCTCACGGTTCCTTCCCAGCATTCCTCCACTTCTGGCCCCTCCTCTGTAAAATGGCGCATATGAACTGTTTTGTATATATTTTGACCTGTTCTTTTTTGAGAATTTGTGGAATTGTCTACAATATACGGGGCCGGAAAACCCCAACCCTTTATACTGTCTATTGCTCTTTTTTACAGTGGCGTAGTCGGCAGGATTTAGAGCCCGAGAGAGATGACTGAAGGGCAAGACCTTAACACAGTGCTGCAGGGCATGAATACCCAGATCCTGGCCCTGCAGCAGGCGCAAGCCGCAACCACCCGCGAGTTGGAGGAAACGAAGGCCAGGTTGGCAGAAGCCCGAAGGGTAAGACTCGATCCGCCTTATCCAACGCCTCCGCCTCTGGTGCCCATGACAGAGGCGGATGACATCAAGTCCTACCTGGGCATCTTCGAACGGACGGCCACCCGGAACGAGTGGCAGCGGTCCGAGTGGGCGTCCATTCTGGCGCCCTACCTGAAGGGACCACAGAAGCGGCTTATTACGACCTCCCTGAGGAGGAGGCCGCGAGTTATGACCTCCTAAAACAGGAGATCCTGGCACGCTACGGCATCACGCCGGGCCAGCAGGCGACTGAATGGCGGAGCTGGCAGTTTGACCCGGAGAAGCCGGCCCGTGCACAGGCCTTCGACTTCTGGGGCAAAATGGGACGCTGGTTATGGCCTGAAGGTCCCCCAGCCCGGAAGGTTGTAGAGCAGGTGGCCTGTGAGGGCCTGGTAAACGCCTTGCCAAGCTCCCTTGCCCAGCAGGTCCGGCGCCACCCTTATAAGGACATACCAGGCCTCCTGGAAGTCCTGGAGCGTCAGCTTGCGGTCTACCAAGCCGGGAGATCAGAGAGGCGCACTCGTGGGAAGCACCGCAGAGGCCTAAGGAAAAGCTGGCCTCACCCCGCTGTTACAAGTGTGGCGAGACCGGCCATCTACTGCCGACCTGCCCCCTCAACACCCCAACGGAGCTGATAGACTGCACCTGGGCCACCGCCGAAAGGTACTGTACTCCGTCACACCTGCTGGCAAGTCCAAACACGGGAGTGGTGTTAGTAAACGGGCACTCGGTGGTGGCTCTATTTGATTCCGGTAGCAACATTACAATTGTCGCTCGCCGTTACATATTACCACGACAGTGGCTTACGCAGCACTTGCAAGTCACTTGTGTGCATGGGGAGACCAAGTCTTACCATTCTGCCCGCTGTTACATCGCATGGAAGGGGCAAGTTTCCAACTTGACGGTCGCGGTGTTGCCCGATCCCCCCTATCCAGTAATTTTGGGACAAGACTGGTCGCACAGGAAAAGCGGTAAGACGAACACTGCTCCCGGGGCCTCGCTAGATCTGGTTATGAGGGGGCGAGGCACCCTTCCCGCGGTCTCCACGCCATGCTCTGAGGCAAGCCAAAATGGCGCAGGCACTTCGGGGGAAGTTTCTCAGGCGACGGACTCTGACCCGAAGCATCCACCGGGGAAGGGACGAGCAAGGGAACACTTCCGCCAACCCACTCCCCAGACCCCCTGAGCAATTTGGACCACCAATTTCAGTCCACGCCTGCCTCTTTTAAAAGGGAGCAGTTGAATGACGATTCCCTGCGGTTTGCCCGGAATGCGATTGTTCTTCCAGGCAGCTCACAAGTTGACGGTTCCATGCCACACGAGCCCTTCTTTGTGCTGGAAAATAATCTGTTGTATCGGGTGGCAACCCACAAGGGTGAGGTGCGGAAATTGTTGCTAGTGCCGCGTACCTTCCGGCGGGAGGTATGTGAACTAGCTCACGCTCACCTCCTAGGCACCCACCTTGGGGCCGAGAAGACATGGGAGAGAACCAAGCTCCGCTTTTACTGGCCCGGGATCAACGAGGAGGTCCGGCGCTTCTGTCAATCCTGTCCGTAATGTCAGATTCGCCAGATTCCTAGGAGGGACCACGCTCCTCTCGTCCCCAATACCCTGATAGACATCCCGTTTGACCGAATAGGGGTGGACTTAGTAGGACCCCTGGAACCCTCGAACTGTGGCCACAAGTACATATTGGTCATGGTAGATTATGCAACCCGATACCCAGAGGTGGTTCCCCTGCGCTCCGCTAGCACCAAGAATATTGCACAGGAATTAGTCAACCTATTTTCGAGAGTGGGTATCCCCAAAGAAGTCCTCATGGACCAGGGTACTCCCTTCACCTCGGATACGTTCAGGGAGGTTGCCAAATTACTGAGAATAAAGCACCGGAAGACGTCTGTCTACCACCCCCAAACAGATGGTCTGGTAGAACGTTTTAACCAGACGCTTAAACAGATGCTCCGCAAGGTAGTCAGCTCCGATGGCAGGAATTGGGACCAGCTCCTACTGCTCGTGCTTTTTGCCTACCGGGAGGTGCCCCAGGCCTCTACAGGCTTCTCCCCTTTTGAATTATTGTACGGCCGACAATCCCGGGGACTTTTAGACATACTAAAAGAGGGCTGGGAGGCTGAGTCCCTTCCCTCCTCCAATATATTAGAGTATGTGGCGCAACTGCGCGACAGACTCGCTAAAATCAGGCCACTCCTTTTTTTTTTTTTTTTATTAATTTTATTACAATCAATACATAGCAATCAAGTTTTACAAAAAAGAATTATGTTAAGAACAGATCGATCCCCACCCTGAGAGAGAGAGCAAGCCAAATGGTGTAAAATTTAAGGCTTGTAAAAATACCTAAATTAATAAATTCTCTGTGCTTTATAAACTTATTTTAAAATATTACTGATTAGATCCTGCCATGTTTTGAAAAAAGTCTGTATAGATCCTCTAACTGAGTATTTGATTTTTTCCAATTTTAAATAGTATAACACATCAGTTTCCCACTGACTTAAAAGAGGAGAGTTTGGGTTCTTCCAGTTTATCAGAATAAGTCTGCGTGCCAACAGTGTAGTGAAAATCAGGCCACTCCTAAAGGACCACGTGACTCATGCGCAGGCAGCGCAGGCCCGGTGTTACAACCGCAACTCCGTTCTCCGGGAGTTCCACCCGGGGAATCGGGTGATGGTGCTCGTTCCTACCTCCCACTCCAAGTTGCTAGCTCACTGGCAGGGGCCATACGAGGTTAAGGAAAGAAAGGGGCTCGCCGACTATTTAGTTAAGCAACCTAATCGCCGAATCGAAAGTGAGAGGATCTACCATGTCAATTTGTTAAAACCCTGGAAGGACAGGGACAAGCCTCCCGACACCCGTAGATCCCTCTCCCTTTTCGCTAGCACGTCGGCCCTTAACCTTGGTGAGGAGCTGACACCCCTACAGCGGCGAGAGATAACCCAGGCTATCCACGCCATCCCCGAAGTAGTGAGCGAGTCACCGGGCCGGACCTCGCTGATTGCACACAATATAGTCACGGACCCCGGAGTGATCGTCCGGGAGAGGCCCTATAGACTCCCGGAGGGAAAACGCGCGGAAGTGGAACTGGAGGTGCAACTAATGTTGGATATGGACATTATCGAGGAAAGCCATAGCCCTTGGTCCAGCCCAATCGTCCTCGTTTCCAAGCCGGACGGCTCCTGGAGGTTCTGCAATGACTTTAGACGTCTAAACCAGGCCTCCAAGTTCGACGCCTACCCGATGCCCCGCATTGACGACCTGCTCGAGCAGCTGGGTGCGGCTCGGTACTTGACTACTCTTGATATGACGAAAGGGTATTGGCAAATTCCCTTAACGGCATCTGCAAAAGAAAAGACAGCCTTTAGCACCCCTAGTGGACATTGGCAATACAAGGTCCCCCCATTTGGGCTGCACGGGGCCCCAGTGACTTTTCAGCGTCTGGTGGATAGAGTGCTGAAGCCCCACCAGTCCTATAGTGCCGCCTACCTGGATGACATCGTCATCTATTCCAGCACCTGGGAGGAGCATCTATTGCAGGTCTCTGCTGTCCTCGCAACACTGGCTAAAGCCGGCCTCCGCATTAACCCCCGTAAGTGTTTTTTTGGCTTAAAGGAGGCCAAGTATTTCGGCTACCTTGTGGGGACGAGGACAGGTGAGACCCCAATGTTCCAAAGTCAAAGACATCCTGGAATAGCCCCGTCCGAATACCAAGAGACAGGTGCAAGCTTTGGGGTTAGCGGGGTACTACCGCCGGTTCGTACCCGTTTCTCCGAAAGGGCAGCAACCTTGACTAATCTCACAAAGAAGGGCGCTCCCCTACATGTGGTATGGAATGACAAGGCGGAACACGCATTCAATGACCTGAAAATGGCCCTAACGTCGGCACCTGTATTAAGGATCCCTGATTTTGGGCGGCCTTTTATCCTCCAGACCGACGCTTCGGACACAGGCCTGGGCGCCGTGTTGAGCCAAAGCATCGATGGTGTCGAACACCCCGTGACGTACCTAAGCCGGAAACTGCTGGACCGAGAGGCCAGGTACGCGGCAGTGGAGAGGGAAGCCCTGGCCATTAAGTGGGCCGTGACTTATCTCCGGTACTACCTGTTGGGTCACGAATTCACTCTGGTGACTGATCACGCTGCGCTTCAGTGGATGTCCCTCCACAAAGAGTCGAATCCGCGGGTCACCAGGTGGTTTCTGGACTTACAGCCCTATAAGTTCACGGTCACTTATCGCCGCAGCGGCCTTCACGCCAATGCCGATGCCCTCTTTCGCATCCTCGACCTCTCGGTTAGGTCCGCCCGACCTGACGGTCTTGGGCTAAGGGGGGGTCGTGCCACGCATGCGCGAGTAGGAGGCCGCGGACGGATCTTAAACTGCTTCGAAAGACGTTCGCCGGCGGGGTACTAACCTTTCTCCTTTGTCTTACAGAAAAAGAGACGCCCGCCATCATAGCCTGCCCGCAGTACGTCCTCTTCCGCCCTTCCTCCGCCATCTTTCCTGACGTCAGCAGTCCCATCCTCCCTCACGGTTCCTTCCCAGCATTCCTCCACTTCTGGCCCCTCCTCTATAAAATGGCCGCCGACGCCTCTGAAAAGCGTCGCACATATGAAGTGTTTTGTATATATTTTGACCTGTTCTTTTTTGAGAATTTGTGGAATTGTCTACAATATACGGGGCCGGAAAACCCCAACCCTTCATACTGTCTATTGCTCTTTTTTACACACTATAATTATATTATATATATATATATATATATATATATATATATATACTGTAAACCATTTTGTTTTTCCCATGGAATGGATAATCAAAATCTCATGATAGTACCATAAACTGGAGTAATAATCTGAAACCGTCAGCTAAATAACTGTGAAGATGGAAATGTCAGCTCATAAAGAACACAAACCATGCAGGACAGACAAAGACACTGATGCTTTTGATTTCTTGGGGTAACATTATCTGCTTACATTACAGAATGCAGTAGATGGCAATGGAAGATTTAGAGTAAATTAAAAGATGCTTCCAGATAAAAAAATAAATGTGCATCTTGTGACATAAACAATGGATAAAAGTAAAGACCAAATGCTATGAATATCTTACATTTTTAGAACAATGTGAGACAATATTATTTCTATGGAAAGAGGTTATTTTGTAGTAATAACTAGTTAATTTTTGATTTTTTATCTAACTCCATGCACAGTTTTAATAATCATACTTCTGCATATATTTTATTTACAAAACATAAATAACACAAATAACATTAGCAGGATGATGCTGCTGATCTGAAGTCTGACATGCTATCATCTGCACAGCTCTTCTCACTTATACAGACAAGACCTCATCTGAATTGTATCTATTTTTTTCAGTATTACATTAACTCTTCAGTGAGGCTGGATTTTTTTTTTTTTTTATTTATTTATTTATTTATTTATTAATTTTATTACAATCAATACATAGCAATCAAGTTTTTACAAAAAAAAAAAGAATTATGCTAAGAACAGATCGATCCCCACCCTTGAGAGAGAGAGCAAGCCAAACGGTGTAAAATTTAAGGCTTTTAAAAATACCTAAATCAACAAATTCTCTGTGCTTTATAAAATCATTTCAAAATATTACTGATTAGATCCTGCCATGTTTTGAAAAAAGTCTGCACAGATCCTCTAACTGAGTATTTGATTTTTCCAATTTTAAATAATATAACACATCAGTTTCCCACTGACTTAAAGAGGAGAGTTTGGGTTCTTCCAGTTTATCAGAATAAGTCTGCGTGCCAACAGTGTAGTGAATGCAATCACAGTTTGTTTGTCTTTCTCCACTTTAAGACCCTCTGGAAGAACCCCAAACACAGCTGTTAATGGGTTAGGAGGGATTGTGAGTCCAAGACTGTCTGAGAGGTAATTAAAAATTTTTGTCCAGAATAATGTTAATTTGGAGCAGGCCCAGAACATGTGACCTAGTGAGGCTGGGGCTTGGTTGCAACGTCGCAGGTTGGATCATGCCCTGGAAACATTTTGAGAGTTTTAGTCGAGACAGATGTGCTCGATATATAATTTTGAGTTGTATAATTGTATGCTTTGCGCATATGGAGCTTGAGTGAATTCTCTGCATTGCTACTTTCCACTCCTTTTCTGATATATTAATTGAGAGGTCATTTTCCCAGTGTCCTCTTGGATCTTTGAAAGGAAGGGATTGTAAAAGGATTTTATATATTGTAGAGATGGAGTCTAACTCCTTGAAATTGAGCAATAATTTTTCCAGCGTGGATGAGGGTGCAAGATGAGGAAAATCTGGAAGGTTCTGTTTAACAAAGTTCCTGATTTGAAGATAGTGAAAGAAATTTGTAGCTGGAATGTTAAATTTGGAACGTAATTGTTCATAGGATGCAAAGACGTTGTCTATATAAAGGTCTCTAAGCAAGTTAATTCCAAATTTTTCCAGATATTAAAACTGCATATGTTTGTGAGGGTTGAAAGAGGTGGTTCTTTTGCAGGGTGCCACAGAAAGAAGCTTCTCCGTCTTAAAATGCTTTCTACATTGGTTCCAGATTCTAAGTGAGTGGAGCACAATTGGGTTATTAGTGTATTGCCGATAACGTGTGTTTATTGGAGCACAAAGCAAGGAATACAAAGAAGTACTGCAGGATTTTACTTCTATTGCGGTCCATGCCTGTGTATGTTCTTCTATTTGTGTCCAGGTTCTTATCGACTGTATATTTGCCGCCCAGTAATAAAACTGGAAGTTAGGTAGAGCCATGCCGCCTTCTGCCTTTTGTCTTTGTAGGGTCGCTCTTTTGATGCGTGGATGTTTAGAATTCCAAATAAATGAGGTTATTGTTGAATCTAATTGCTTAAAGAACGATTTATTAATGTATATTGGTATGTTTTGAAATAAAAAGGAGCTTAGGAAGAATATTCATCTTAACAGTGTTAATTCTTCCAGCTAGTGTGAGATGAAGGGTTGACCATCTATGCAAGTCTTGTTTAATTTTTTCCATACAGACGACGAAATTTTGTTGATAAAGAGCTTTATGTTTACTTGTGATGTTTACCCGAGGTATTTAAACTGTTCTGCAATGATAAAAGGAAGGGTGTCTAATCTAATATTATATGCTTGAATTCACCGGAAAGAGTACACTTTTATTCAGATTAATTCTGAGACCAGAGAGCTTTTGAAATTCTGTGAGTGCTGCTAAGACTGCAGGCACAGAATTTTCTGGGTCCGATATATACAGTACCATGTCATCTGCATATAATGAGATTTTCTGTTCCAGTCCTTCTCTGCTAATCCCCTTTATCTGATCAGTATTTCGACAATGTATTGCCAGTGGTTCAATGGCAATTGCAAACAGCAGTGGTGACAAAGGGCATCCTTGTCTTGTGCCACGTTCTAGTTTAAAGTAGTCTGAGCAAATGTTATTGATGCAAACTGAAGCTTCTGGGTTAGTATACAGTAATTTAATCCATGCACAAATGTTCGGGCCAAACCCAAACTTCTCCAAAATAGTAAAAGGTATTTCCATTCAATCATGTCGAATGCTTTTTCTGCATCCAATGATAATAATATTTCTGGGGTGTTTGATTTAGTTGGTGAGTATATTACATTAAACAGGCGTCGAAGATTTGAAGATAAGTGTCGGCCCCTAATAAATCCAGTTTGGTCTTGTGATATTATTGAGGGGAGCACTTTCTCCATCCTTCTAGCTATGATTTTAGAGAGTATTTTAACGTCGTTATTCAGAAGTGAAATTGGTCTGTATGATGCACATTGTAATAAGTCCTTATTTTGTTTTGGAAAGACAGTGATTAGTGCTTGGCGAAAGGTTTGTGGAAGAGATTGGTTATCTCTGGCTTCTGTAAATGTTGCTAATAGGAGGGAGCTAGCTGAGCGGAGAATTTCTTGTAAAACTCTGCAGGGTAGCCATCAGGGCCTGCTGCTTTTCCACCTTGGAGTGACTTTATAGCATCCAGTAATTCTGATAATGACAGAGGTTTATCGAGCTCCTCCACACTAATAGCGTCAATTTGTGGTATCTGTAATTTATCCAGAAATGCATTAGATTGTATATTGTCTTCTTTAAACTCAGTAGTATATAGGGATTTATAGTAGTCTCTAAAAGTGCACATTATATTTTTGTGTTCGATGATTTTATCTCCATTCGTGTTAGTAATTACGAGATTGCGCTATGCACTTCTTGCTTGTGAATTTGTTGCGCTAAAAGCTTATTAGCTTTCTCCATGTTCATAATAATGATGTCTGGATTTGTAAATTAGTTGTTCGGTTTCTTTAGTTGTCAAGAGGTTTAATTCTGAATGTAGAGCCTGCCTCCTCTTATGTAGAGTCTCGCTTGGTAGTCTGGCATGTTCTTCATCTATTTTAGTAATTTCGCTTTTATCTCTGCTACTTTCTTCGCTTCGATTTATTTCTGTGGGAAAGATATGAGATAATCTGTCCTCTTAAGAAGGCCTTAAGAGTTTCCCAGAGTGTTCCTGCAGAGATCTCAGGGGATGTATTTGTCTCTAGAAAGAATTCAATTTGTTTGGATATAAATTCAGTACAATTCTCGTCAGCTAATAGAAGCGGATTGAGACGCCATCTGGGGTGAGTGTATGGGGCTTAGTAATTTCAGCTCCAAGATCATCGGAGCATGGTCTGAAATAACAATAGCATCGTATTTACAAGATTTAATCTTAGGCAAGAAGTTATTATCTATAAAGAAGTAATCAATCCTTGAGTAGCAATGATGTACTGGTGAGTAGAAAGAATATGTTCTTGAATTTGGGTTTAAAACCTCCAGGGATCTGATAAGTTGTGATCAGTTATAAACTTTGTAATTATCTTTGCGGTGTTAGTTGCCGTTCCCCCTGTGGAGGAAGTCTTATCTAAAAGTGGATTTAGAACACAATTAAAGTCCCCAGCCATTATAAGTTTATGAGTGTTCAGATTGGGAATGGATGCAAATAAATTTTGTATAAATTCCTTATCATCAACATTAGGTGCATAAACATTTATCAAAATCATTTTACAGTTAGATAAGTCTCCCATGACCATCACATATCTCCCTTCAGGATCCAATACTACATCTGATGCTACAAATGGTACTGTTCTATGTATGAGAATTCCCACCCCTCTAGTTTTCTTTGTAAAACTAGAATGGAACATTTGGCCAGTCCAGTCTTTTGCAGCCGGAACTGATCCTTACTTAGTAAGTGGGTTTCCTGTAAAAATACTATTTTAGCATTTAGACCTGTTAGGTGAGAAAGTACTTTCTTTCTCTTTAATTCGTGATTCAGGCCTTTAACATTCCAGCTTACGAAGTTAACTGTCCCATCATGGAGACACTGATTCTGAGTTTTTGGTGTCATATTATAGTCTTAACTGGAAGTGAAATAGTTTAGGTCTTAATTTCCTATTCCCCCAAGAGTTGTTGCCATGCAGCTTATTATTACGTTGATAGTTATAATTATAAAGATTGAGATGATAGATTAGATATAGATCAAGCCTGCTCTCTTTCTCTTCCCCTTAACCCCCACCCTCCCTTTTTGCCTCCCCAGGTGAGGCTAAAACCCACTTCATGCAGTCCCAGTCCTCTGACATACCCAGAGACAGAGCACGTCCAAAGCACATCAAGCCCCCATGCAGTGGCGCTTTAAGGTTAAAAGATAGAGATATCTGTTACCAATATAGTCTTTAAAAGAGGAAAAAGAAAGAAAAGAATTTTGCACTTAATATATATATATATATATATATATATATATACACATATATATATATATATATATACATACATACATACATATAATCTTCATCAATTTTAGTGCATTAAGATGATATCCCCAGATAATAAACCCAGGTGATGGTGTTAAAGATGTGTCCAAAACAAGCATAACAAGTCTTAATGCAGTAATAGCAATAACAGCAAACCAAGGGTATGATATTGAACAGTCTCATTTAGGGTACACATGAAATAATTAGAAAAGAAAAAAAAAAGAGGAGGAAAACGTAATTAAGCACAATAAAACACAAACATTTAGCCCTAGTAATACTAAGTAATGATAAGTAATAAGTAAGTAATAATAATATAAGAATATGAGAATATATGCTGATAAAAACCCGTATTTTAAAACAAATAGATCAGACAGTAGATTATTAATCCTAGCTTTATCATTTACCGCCATGACTCACAATTATGTATCAGAATAGTCCCGGGATCAGCTTTCTTAACTCATTTTCTGCCTCCTCCTTGCTAGCGAAAACATAGAAATGCCCCTGCCATTCCACTTTCAGTTTTGCGGATACAGGAGGCCGATTTGACATTGGCTTGCCGTAGCGCTGTTTAATATTATAGAAGGCGGCGTTTGATAGCTGTTGCTGGAGAGAAGTCAGGGAAGACGCAATTGGCAATCTTCATATATAATATCTTCCTTTTTTTCCTGAGGAGTTCCATCACCTCTAACTTAAATGATAATCGTTCAAAACGGACTATAAAAGATCTTGGTCGGGTCTGACGGTGTTTGATCAGCGTCGCTGTAAGCCGCTGCTATCTCAGATTCTGCTTTAAAGTCGCCCCCGATTATTTTAGAAAAAAGTTCAGTTGCGAATTTCACCGGGTTTAAACTTTCTCGATTCTCCGGCAAGCCTTCAATTCTGACATTATACCTTCTATTCCCATCTTCTAAAGCAGCCAGTCTGTCTCCAAGTTTTTCTCCGAGTTTTTACATTCAACTGACATTTACTGCTCTTTCCTCGGCACTGGCAGCTAGATGTTCGGCTATTTCGATCCGATTCGTGAATGTCTCACTAAGATGCTCCAATCGATCCGCAAGCGTGCTCAGTTTAGCGAGTTTTTCTCAATGCGCTCTTCAATTTTACCCAGCACCTGTCGAAGTTCAAGCTGTACCTCTTGACGAAGCCTTTCATTTGCCTGTTGGATTTCCTGTCGCAGACATTCATTGGCCTGTTTCATCTCCTGTTTCAGTCTCTCATGTGCCTTTGCCGTTGCTTTCTCATTAGCCTTCTCGCTTTTCTTTATATCTTGCCTGAGGTCAGCGAGCAACACTTTCAGTTCAGATAGCTGAAATGTGCCTTCTTGTACCGTAGATGAAGCAGCAGACTCTGCTGAAGCGGTGTCCCGCTGCTCCAGTCCCGCGTGATTGCGTAACTGAAGCCGCGGACCTCCCGGCCTTTTCCAGTTTCAGGTAATCCTCTCCAATCGGCGAGCTATCCACATCTGCACTCACGATCGCACCTTCGCTCCCCTTTTCGCTCTCAGCAGGCGACGATGTAGCGGACCGTGGTCCCGAGGAGTCTGTACTTTCGCCCATCTGATCCAGGTCTGTCTCTGAGAGGCCGTATCTCGAACTAGGGCTTGCTGATCGCAGCTTGGATGTAGCTTTAGTCTTCGATTCTTTCGGACCCCCCTTCTTGTTGGCCATGTTTATATGTGTTTACATATACTGTAGCGGTCCCTCTCAGGTTGAATAAATACAGGATATCTCAGAATAATAAGCAAATAATATGAAAAATAGCACCACTGCTAGCGGAGCTCCACTTCAGACGTCCATCTCTCGCATCGGACGAGACCAAACTCTCTGGATTTTTTTTGTGGGCCTCAGGGCCACTAGATTACTGAAAATTGTTTTTAAAAAACGTCAATTTCTTGCCAGTCAGTGAGTAAGCCAATCGTGGATATGTTTCTCACTTTCTATATATTTTTTATTTTTATTATTTCTAATAATTGATTGAACATAATTGAACAAATAATTGACTGAACACAATTGAAATCATTTGAATCAAACCTTTGAATAGATGTTATAGCACTGCTTGCAGTTATTTAGTGTTCTAGACATTTAAAGTACAATCCAACCCTGGATGAGATGCCAGTGTACAGCTGGAAACTTTTGTTGATACAGTTGTTCAGTGTGGAGTTGCCAATCAAACAAACCGACATGTCTTTGGAATGTGGCAAGAAAACCACAGTATTCCAACCATGGGGAGAAACACCACAAAGACAGTGACCAAGCAAGGATTTCAGCCCAGTTTTCAAGAGCAAACTACTATGCCACATCAGTGCAATTACTAAGTTTACTCAGGGGTTGAGCAAGGTATACAGCACCACAACTCGAATTACATCAATCACTGCTAGGTTGATGAACAGTGAGAGGTGTTTAAAATAATATTTTCTGACCTTTTTCATTTTGCAAAAAACTAAAAGTGAAGAACAAAACTGTGTTTGAACTAATGAAATAACACCGAGGTAATGTGGTCTTGAAAGCCATTACATCAAATGAGGAAAAGAGTTGCAAGGTATTTAAATGTTTAAAGGTAACCTTAGTAGGGTGGTGTGACTGCTAGAGTCACCAGAAGGCAGCATTGCATACAGTTTACATATTGTTAAACATGTGCCCTACTCTTCTTGGGTATCAGTGGATATAGAGACTAAAGGTGTGGTGACTCTTCCTGGCTCTGATTCCTTATGAATGCCACCTGGGGGTTCTGTTGTCCACAAATAAAAAGAGAAGATCAATGTCAAGTTCACTGGAGGCCTTCCTGTTCACATAAGGAACTGTAAGGATAGTATTGGAGGACCTTATAGGTTGGGGCTGCAGAGATGCAGGACTCCTCGGAGGCTTCACTCCTGATTTCAGATCATGAAGATGGACTTAGGGCTATGCCTGTGAGCACAAGACAGAGTATGGAGGGACACTTCTTACCAGGATTCAGATATTTGCAGGTAGAAGTTTCACAATGGTGGTAATTTTGTGGTTTACTCTGAAAAAGTCAAAAAAGAAAAAACATGTTCACATGAACATATAGCTTCAGATTATTTTGAGCTTAATTTGCTTTAGTGTGTATGAATGAGTGTGTGTATACACTAGAGGTACCAATTTGTTGACACAAGATGAGACCAAGTGCAATAGAGGTCTGAGAAGTCTACATGGGTGTTTGCAGAGAAGCAGTAGGAGCAAAAATTGAATTCCAGGATGCTAGAGGATAGCATGCAAGTTCCAAGTAAGAAGAGTAGGGTTTCACTTGAGTTAAACAGGAATAAACAAGTAGTAAGGAAACACACATGCCTGCAGAGATATTAAGTTCAGATAAGTGACTGTAGGATCATATGGCCAGGATATTCTCGGGACTGCTAGTCACTAAGTTTAAAGTGAGCTAAGGGCATAAACAGTCTGACAAGGAGGTAGTGATGTCAGAGTGCTAAACAACTGAGAAGTTGAAAAATTGAACAATTGAAAAATCAATCATAAGGCTAGAACTCTACCAAGTGATCCCAGTGGCTGTTCACCCACCATTTTCAATTGCAGACAACATGTCAGCAAGTCAGAGGCAATCAAGAAGTGCCCCGGTGACCAGCAGTTGTGTAGTTTAACACCTCTACCAACTCAGCCAGGCAGGCCTGCTACTTGCCCAACACAATCAAACCTGATTTTGTCTGGAATGGTAGAGGTGGGCTTCTGTGTGTGTGTCCATGAGAGTTTAAAACCAAGAAGTGCCCACCCAGGAAAACATTGCGTACAATGCGGTCCTGAGAAAAGAAACATTGCTGTTTTCAACGACACAAACAGAAGAGAGGCTTGTCTGTCTGATATCTCACGTTTGCTGTACTATGAAACAACTGAAAAAGGAAAAACAAGGGAATGAAATGGCAGCTTAAACCTCCATATCTGGAAAGCCGTTATACACATAGTGGTGCTATCATGCAGCATGTTATTGGCTGTCAGAATGCACCAAGCTAGCAATACTTTGGAAATGTGAAACTGTGCTGAAACATCTGCAGAGAGTTCTGTAATTTGGCATCCCCTGCCGAATCCTCGACATATAATCTGACATCTGCAATATAATGAGATCCAGACAACTCCTGCAACTAGCACTCACATAATGTGCCAGGTCTGTGCCAAGGGCCAAGTCTGCAAGGCTTTTCCTCAGCTGCTTGCGTGTTCCTTCATGGCACTGAGTGCCCGCTATCAGGTAGGAGTTGCAACCACTCTTTTATCTCACTCTTTCACTCTGTTAACAGAGGGACAGAGAAACATGGCAACTGCTTGGTCAATTGGCTACTGGTGTCTTGGGAAAATACTGTATGATCTCCCTCACATAAAACAGTGCCCTTCTCTGTCATACAGCACACACATAGGGCGTACTTCCAAACACTTACGCACATGCACATTGCCAGTATTTTTTGCAGTAGGACCTTTTTTGGTCCTATTAGTGTCTACTCACTATTTATTGTTGCTTTAGTGGCTTCTGAAGTTCAAAATGTCTCAGCAAGTGATACTGCACATAAATAAGTATTTAGATGTTGTGATAAATGGCTGGCAGCTCAATCCGGCAGGGACGCCCCTGAAGTGGAAGGATCGGGGAAGGCAGATTTTTCAGGACACTGCCTCCCTCAAAACGCTAGATGGCAGCTTTCCCAGAATGTAGCTGTGTCCCAGATTCTCGCAGGGCATCCTGGGACTCGGAGTCCGATTTCTCAGGTTGGTGTGCTGTGGGTGCCACCAGGGGGAGTTATTAAAGGACCGAGGGGAGTCATGCTTCCCTTATAGCCTGGAAGTGATTGGAAGTCATGAGGACGAAAGCCCACAGTACTTCCGGGCTGATTAAAGACTTGGCATTCTCCATCTGACCCGGAAGTACTGGCAAGTCACGTGGGAGGAAGAGTAGGACCATTTCCGGGTCAAAAACTATATAAAGGACTGGTGGAGACCCAGCAAGCGAGCCGGAGTTGGGAAGTCATTGACAGAGCTTGCTGGTAGGTGTGGAGGAGAAAATTGTATCATTTGTCATTGATTTATTGTTTCTTTATTTGTGTGTGGTGGCTGTGGTGCTTAAAAGGTACTTTAAAGAAAGAAGAATAATTAAAAGAACTTCTTTGTGCTTTTACCCTGTGTCTGCGTGTCTGTCTGTTGGATTCATGGGGCAACAGCACCCTCTAGCGTTCTTACAGTATATCTAAGAAAGGATTTATTTCACATTGACATTCAAGTTCACTCTCAGAGTTCTAATGGGCCTGTCTGGAGTTGCAGATCTATCAGCTCCCACTGACTTTATTAGAATTCTTCTTTTACCAGTAATAATTGTTTTTGGAAAAGTGTGGCCATTACAGCACTAAATGTAACCATATTATAACTGTTCATTCAGTCTCCTAGTGCCAACAGTTAAGTAGGTGTGACATTTATGTTCCCATTGTTTTGTTAACAAAACCACACCATTTTTCTCACTTATATCTTGACATTTATAAGGTAATGATTTGTGTCAAATGTCCAGTGTTTTCTTAATCATCCAGCACAGGGGCGCATGGCACAATGGCTCATGAGTATTTGATTGCAAGAAGGCTGTCCTTTCCTTTCATAATTTGAGCATTATGTGCTAAACCATTTAAAAGAGAAATCCTCCTCATGCTTTTTATCCAATAATTTGCCCATTATCTCACTGGCAGGGGGACTGAAAGGAAACTCCCCATGTAGTGTACACTCTAGAGTCCACTGTTACAGTAACCATGTAATCATATTCATTAAAGAGCTTTCTAAATAGCCTGGAGTGGAGGTGACACATCCAGTGGGCTTACTTCAAGGCGTCAGCTTGAGCAACTATATGATGTCATTCTGAAACAATGGTCAGTTTGCGCAAGATTTTAAATCAAAGATACTGCAGTTAACTGTGTTTTTTAAATGAGCAGATTAAAAGGTTAAATCTGCATTTTGTCTGCTGAAAATACTATTTATTTTTATATGCAATAGCCCTTATTTTAATTAAATATAAGAATTAAACATAAAATTAAAGTTTGTTACCATTTAACCATGTAGATGTTGCATATTGTTCTAAATCACTCCACTGTTTTGTTGTACTGAATCAAGGCAAGATAGTTAAAATGAAAAAAAAAAAAAACGAATCAGGAGAAAAGCCATAGAGAAAGACAGGCAGAGGACAACACAAAAAAGGCTGCTGATTAGTTGCCAAAAATCCAAACCCTAACCCAAATATTAAAGCCTAAAGACAGAAAAAATATTTTGTTTGAAAAACCACTGAAAGTCAGTCAGAGAAAATAGCTAAGTAAAAATTAATAGATATAGCTGCGTCTTTCCCCAGTTCCCAAAATCAAGCAGCTACTGAGTTGGTAAGATAAGATCCAGTATGAGACAAACACGTAACAAAAAAAATTTCTCAACTCGATAAAATTCACTTTAAAAGGGTTTAGTGAAAATTCAAAGAAAAACAGTTTACACAAAAATAAATAAAAACGTTATTACACACACAGGATAAATGACAAAAAAGGAAAAATAAACCCAAAAATGTTTGGCAGTCCTACCCACCGAATTCTTCCAAAATAACATCATGTTGAGACTTGAAGGTCCCTAAAGTCCTACTGTCTGTCACACTATCCATCCATCATCCAACCCGCTATATCCTAACTACAGGGTCATGGGGGTCTGCTGGAGCCAATCCCAGCCAACACAGTGTGTAAGGCAGGAAACAAACCCCGGGCAGGGCGCCAGCCCACCGCAGTCTATCACACTAATTGGTCACTTATTCTATGTGTCTGTGGTTTTCTGTGTGACATTTTCCCTTAACAAGATTTCAGCCATGTCCTCCTGTTCCTGTGAACTCATTTTAAAGTAACAGCCATGAGCCGCTGTGCTGATTCCTTCTACAATTTTAAACACTTCAATCAGTCACCTCAGTAATCTAAATTTGTCTAAACTGAAAAGACAGCAGAAAACAGAAATAATAACAAAATATACAAAATAATGTTTAAATAATAACACATAAACTGAATTGATGATTTGAGCCTTAGCAACAACCCTGGTTGTATCATAGCAAGCATCTATTTGACGACTATGAATTTTGTTTTACCCTTTAAAACTTTTTGACAATCTCTAATTTATTGTTTTGTCCCAACCCAATATGTTCCCTCTTTAGAATTGCCCTTAAATATATACTTCACTATTCCATTTAATAAATCTGATTAAGTCTTTCTTATTACACTAAATTGGACATGAAAATATCATAATTTGCTGTCCTGAGAAGTTTAGTACCAGAACTCTGCTCAGATAACTTTTAATGTCAGAAAAGGCCTTGAATCTCTGCAGAATTGTTAAGTTTGCTGAGCACTGGCCAGGGGTGGGGTGAAAAAGGCTGCAGTATAAGAAAACTGTACATTGTTCTCCCAAAAGAAAAGTTTACAGCAACCCACAAAGCAGGAGAAGAAACACTGCCAGAAACATGCAAGTTTGAAGCCATTAAATCTATTCTAACCAAAGCACCAAGTCCTAAACGTAAAGCCAAAGCCTTTGTCAAAAATGCAAAGCTTAAAGATTCTTAGCATAAATATAGTGTAAGCAAAATCGCATCCTACTGTAAATTAGTCTTTTGCGACATCCAAGGCAAATGCCGCTGTACACAGAGCAGGGGTCTCCAACTCCAGTCCTGAAGCGCTACTATGTTCTTAGAAAAAATCAACAGTTTTGGAAATGTCTGCTGTGGTAGAAACAAGAATTGTCTTCCAATTAAGAAATCGGTTGGAGTGAAATTGATTGGAGTTTGAGGCCCTGACTTAGCTGGTCATGTGTTTGCTTGCTCCATATATCCTTTCTGTTTTGGTGCCATTTAAGGAAATAATGAAGCAATTTAGAAGACTGAATGGTAAAAAAAAACATGTCAATTAAAATGAAGGGAAAAGATGTTAATTAGCAGCAAAAACTGATCACTAATTAAGAAAAGAGTTACAATGAAAGCCTTTAGCCACAGTAGCTCTTCAAGACTGGAGCTGGAGACCCCTGACATAGAGTCACACTGATGACATCATGTGTCACAACCTCAATACGCATGAACATGAAAACAGGCAACTGTTATGACATTATCCTGTTGTAAACTTTTATAATTACAGTAATATAGTTTTGAGAGCTGCTTAATTACCGTAATTTCAGATATTAAATGTGAGGTTTTGGTTTTGCTTTCTAATAGTTATAAGATTTTTCCTTGTATCATTTTGTGGTGTGGTTGCTTCTTTATTACTACTAAGAAGCTGCTAAGAATTAGACCAGAAGGGCACTGCATGTTACATCACGCTTATGATGGAATAAAAGATAATGCATTTCCTGGCCATCGGATCATTGTTGTGAGAATCTGTGTCTATGTTTGAATAAATAACTTTCTTCTAAATGAATTATTGGTTGGAATTTAACAACTATGTGTTTGGGATTGTGTTTCTGTTTTTATGAAAGGTTGATTTGACCTCCTGGTAATAAACTAACCTGGCGTTTAGACTACATTTCCTATTCTGTTTCTCAGTCTCAACACAGGATCACGGGGGTCTGCTGGAGCCAATCACAGGGCGCAAGGCAGCAACAAACTCCAGGCAGGGCACCAGCACACACACCAAGAACACACTAGGGACAATTTAGGATCGTGAGTGCACCTAACCTGAATGTCTTTGGACTGTGGGAGGAAACCAGAGCAACCAGAGGAAACCCACACAGACACGAGGAGAACATGCAAACTCCATGCAGGGAGGACCCGGGAAGCAAATCCGGGTCTCCTCACTGCCAGGCAGCAGCGCTACCACTGCATCACCATGCCGCCCCTATTCTGTTTCTGCTCTGTACAAACAGAAAAGCAACTGCATCCAAGCAATGTCACAACATGCTGCTGACCAAAAAGATAAAAATAATTGGCACATAATTAAAAAGCATAATGATAAAGCACACTTATGAGAAGGGATTCCAACATTCCTGAATTCAGACAATTGAATAGCATTAAGGTGTAGTTATCAACCATGCCACTAGATTTTGTATGCCTGCTCTTGTTAATCATTCCAATGAATGGCATTGTGCCTAGTTGATTTATAGCATATTTCTCACATTTATTCTACTATTGGACTTCGGTTATTATTTTTTTTCTCCAAGCTGAAAAAAGCTTGAACATCAAAACAAACATGACCATGCTGTGTCTATGGAAAAGCATCAGGAAAAAAGATGTCTGGAAACATGGCACACTCAAAACTGCATTTTGCACTGTGTGAGTACACCTCATACACACACATACACTGTGTTGTCAGTTAGAAAGTTTTTGATCAAAAATAATTTGGTTGTTGCTTTGCACCACAGAAAATGAGATGGATCTCACTCCCTGTGACTTCTTTTTTTACTTAAATTAAAATAGAGACTTATGGAAGATTATTTTCTAATGTGTAAAAAATCCAGAAAAAAAGATCGAGAGAGGCTCCAGACAAAATGACTGAATATGAGTACAGGAAATGTTACAAGGAATGGACGAAGTACTGGCACCTTTTGCATTTCAAGGAGAGCATTTTGACAGTGACTAAAATGGAATTGCTGTGAGCTGTATAATAAAGGTTTTTTTTTTAGCAATTCCTGTAATTATTGGGTCCACCCTTGTATTAAGCCTACAACAATAAACCAATTGAAAAGGAAAGTGAAACCAAATCCAGAATGACATAAAGATATTAAATGAAAATATTAGATGGGTATAAAATATATTCTACACTGGGAAAAAAAATAATAAAGATTCACAAATTTATCTATGACTCATGGTATAACTGCACCCATTTAATTCAAATCAAATTACCATTTTGTGACTCCATGAATCTGTTGGCCCAAGTTGAGACTGACAAATATTACACTATGGCTGAATTCACCTCCAGAAACCTGGGTGCTGGGTTAAACTAAGTCACTGTCTCCGTGAAGCTGGCAGGTTCTTCCCGCACTCCCCAATTTTTCTCCTGGAACTCTGCATTCCCCCCTTATCCCTCTGGGCCAGCTGGTGACTGTAAATTGGCCTAAGTGTAATGAAGGGTGCCCTGCAATAGACTGATGTTCCATCCAGGGCTGATTTCTGGTTTGTGCACAGGACAGATTCTGGTTTCTAATAACCCTAAAACGTTTTAAGCTGGTTCAGTAAAAAGATGGATCATTCAGTGTAATAATTACATATTCACCTCAGTCATTTAAAGCCCTTTTACCAAGGAGTTCATTTCAGGCATACAAATACTGAATTCAGCTTCCCTCCTTTATACTTACAACCTCCACATCAGACTTGATGACTAAATATCATACTGAATTTATTCTTTCTACATTTCCATATATTGTTACTCTGAATAACATCACCATCTTCATTTATGACATAGTGACAGTCCATCTCACAACACACTGAATAATATCTGGCAAGTATGAAGTCATAAATTAACCAAACCTGCATGTCAAAGGCACATGCATACTCTACATGGCAGACAAAAATCAAACCAGGGTCCAGCCCTGGTGAAGCTGCGGAATAGCTGCTCCACTGCTAGAAGTGAGATCCTTTGTATGTTTATGCCAGCATGCCCTGTAATAGACTGGCAGCCATCTGGGCAGGTTCCTGACCTGTGACTGATGGTGATGGAATATGTTCTGGTTTCTCACAATCCTGTATTACATAAATAAGGTGAAAAATGATGGATGGATGGCAGTGGATGAGTTCAACCTCAGTAGACGCCGAAGCAGGGCTTTTCTACAGATGTTTACCAAGGGAGCTCTTATAAGCATCAAAATGCAGGCATTCAGTTCGTTTGGCAAGGCTCACTTCCTGACCACCTACCTACATGGGTGGGTGGATATGGATTACGACAGCTTGTTTATTCATTCTGATGGGTGTTTATTTATGTCCCTTCTAAAAAGTGACAGTTTCTCCCCCCAGCTTGAAGCCACTGAATTGGAAAGAAGCACAATGAAGTGCCTTGGATTTCCTTGTTATCTTGACCATGTCACACCAATTCTGCTTTATAGTCCTATGCCAGCCATTTCTCTTTTTTATTTACACTTTCAGATATCACATTGTGTTGTTTTTTTGAAGCTGAGGTAAAAAAAAAACAAAACCATACATTTCATTTGATGGCTGCTAATTTAAGCACACATGCAGATGGGGTGGTGGAATACTAATGGCTGAATGCAACATTTCTCAATGAAAACATTTAAGTGATTTTAAATGTTACTAGGGGATCTGATCCCTGCAGTAGACTGGCACCACGCCCATGGCTGATTCCTCATGCTGCTAACATAAAAGGGATAAATGTGCACATACCTCAAAACTGGAAATAGGAATGAGGAGCCGAGGTATTTTTGCTAAATGGATTTTTTTCTAAAGCTAAATAGGAGTTTACTGGTCCATTAACTCTTAGCTGGCCTGTGTGCACTGGCCAATCCTCATCTTTAAAGAGTTTTTTGTGTTGACTGATGCAGCTGAGCACAGTCACTCCACAGCAGCACAAGATGAGGCTACACAATTTTTTAGCAGTGTCAAATTCTTAGCTATAAAATTAATTAGCTTGAACTCAGAAAACCACCTGAAAGAACTCCTCTTGAAATGCAGACATATCTGGAGGAAATTAGGCAGGGTGTTTTCACTGGCACACCTGTGCAGTTTGTGCAAGTCACAAGTGGCTGTGCATCCTAAAATTACCCCATGTAGCTTTGGATATTGTGTGTGCCTCTGCCTCACAAGCACTTCAGAAACGCATATTCTCAGCTTTTGGATGGATGTCATCATCTAGACTGCAAAACAGAATGGCCACTTCACTGGAGCACAGAAAGCAATGTAACCACACAAAGTACATTGTATAATGTATGAAACTAAACTAGTATTTGATGCTTGCCTTATACAATTTAAATTTGGAATGCTAATTTGCATGCAGAAGTGACATTTGTTGCACACAAATGATCAGAAAATAAAAGCATCTTATAAAATTGTTCAAGGTTTATTTTGTTTGATTGTACCATGACATGCATCTATTGAACTAAAACAAATAATATTTCCAAACCTATTAAGTCTGCAGTTCTCTCAATGCACCACACAATTAGCCTTCATATATACACACTGTATATATAAATAAAATCTAAATGTCTTTGTGAAATAAAAAGTAAACTAAAATGGAAAATACGGCATGAATGCTGACTAAAACTAAACTGAAAGTAAAAAGTAAAAAATTAGTGTAAAAAGGCAAAACTATAATAGATTTGCTTCCAATAAATGCAGAAAGTGCCCTAATTTCAAGCAGCTTTTAAACAATTACTATCCTGTAATGTGAGGTGCGAAGTGATTAGTCTTAACCTGTCCAATTTAATCACAGACCAGTCAGAGGCATGCCGGCTTCAAATTCTAAATATGTAATATTCAGTATTTACAACTCCATTTCCTTTTGTGTAGTGTGTGAATATCATTTTTTTTAATATGTAGTTCATCTTGATGTCGGTTATGGGCGACTAATAGCCAAAGTGACATGAGTAGAAGAAACTAAAAAAACATGGTGGCAAAGAAGGACCACGACCACAACAGACCGGTCTGTCTGTCGGTCATCGGTCTGTCGTGGTGAAAAAAGAGCTGAGCCATAAGGCAAAGCTCTCAATTTACCAGTCGATCTACATTCCTACCCTCACCTATGGTCATGAGCTATGGGTAGTGACCGAAAGAATGAGATCGCAAATACAAGCAGCTGAAATGAGTTTCCCCCGCAGGGTGTCTGGGCTTTCCCTTCAACATAGGGTGAGAAGCTCAGTCATCCAGGAGGGGCTCAGAGTAGAGTCACTACTCCTCCGCATCGAGAGGAGTCAGATGAGGTGGCTCGGGCATCTGATCAGGATGCCTCCTGGACGCCTCCCTGGTGAGGTGTTCTGGGCATGTCCAACCGAGAGGAGGCCCCGGGGAAGACCAGGACACGCTGGAGGGACTATGTCTACCGGCTGGCCTGGGAACACCTTGGGATTCTCCCGGAAGTGCTAGAAGAAGTGGCCGGGGAGAGGGAAGTCTGGGCATCTCTGCTCAAGCTACTGCCCCTGCGACCCAACCCCGAATAAGCAGAAGAGAAAGAATGGATGGATGGATGGATGGATGGCAAAGAAGGATGCCTCTTTCATTGAAAGCAAGATAGGCTTTTCTTTTTATTTTTCAATTTTCTCTGCAAAATAAAGCATAAACTACCACAGCAAGCTGAACTTGAGTCTCATTTGCCTTGTTTCTTTAGGAGCCACGTCTTGGTTCTCAAGAAATTCTGCAAGATTCCAGGTTCATAGAGTAAGAACTCTCTGAATTACGCGTGTAAATCTGTTAATGTGCACATGATCTTCTAGTGTGTGCTTTGGTAATTCATGAGAAATTAGAGGTCAAAAAGTCTGTTATGTGTGAAATCTCTCAGATTTTCATCATCGGTACGATTTAAGAAAATCTTCTAGCTGGTTCTAGTGTCTTTCTCTCACTGAAGCAGGTAAGACAGACACTGAGAAACAAATACTTATTAATTAAGTGGTGCACATTGTGCAAGGACAGCAAGGAATCAGATAAATTATGTGAGAAACGTGTCTTCAGGAGACAAACTGGTCTACTCAAATATTTTTACAAATTCTCTCTGCTTTATTACCAAGGCCCAGTCTGTAAAATACAAATAAATCATTACATAGTTGAGAATTAGGAGATAAGTGGCACCATTCCTGCATTCTGGTTCAGCTCATGGCTGGGGTAACTATCGAAGATTTGGCATGGTATCCCCTTGTCCATATGGAATCCCTCCAGACAAGCCTCAAACTAGTGCTATTCAAAGTAATTTGGACTAAAGGCTAGTTTCACTTGTGAGTGAGACACACCAGTTAACAAAATTTGGTGTTACATTTCCCAAATTTACTTTAAGAAAGGCATTAAATAATACAAACAGAAGAGAGACCTGTACCAATGACTGAGATCTGCTGGACTGGAGAGAAGCTGAGGTTGAAGAAAGATTGAATTTAAGACAAAGAGAGAAAGACAGATAGATGGTAGAACACAATATACAAACTAGAGCAGAACAGGGGGGCATGAAATTGAAGTAAAAGTTGTTACTGTCAACAGACTTTGTGCTTTATGCTAGTACTTTTAGAGAAATTTCTTATGTCTTACTATATTGCTTAAGTATCCTCGATGTTGCCTTTGAATGTTACAAATAAGTGCTCAAATAAGTATATAACAGACAAATCTGAGTGATTTGAAAGTCAGTGTAATCTACCCTGATGACTGGCAGCTTGTGGATCACTTGACTCACACTTTGGGACCATTAGTGGCGTGTTGGTCACACTTTAAGAAAGACTGACTTAAACAAATGGTTCTAGTATGAAACATAACACTAAAAAAACTAAAAAACTATGCTGTCCTGAATGAAGATCAGATAGGCTAGATAGACATAACAGTCACAGAATAGACAGAAAACAAAGGAGTTCATACAACACCTACAGACATAACAAAGAATAAATATGTATGGCCACTCTCAATATCTGTGTCCATTTTCCCAAAATATCTGCAGATTACAGCTAAAGATTGATGCTAAACTGACCTGTGGTGAATGTGATGGTCCACGGCTGAGAGCCTAGTGATGGGTTCATTCAGTGCTATCAGGGTGAGCTCCAACACCTGTAAAAGGTGATCTAAAAGATGAATAAATGAATGAAATAATATGCTAAAAATATTATATACACCAAAATATCATAATATCTTTGATCTGAACCTGAGAGGTACAAGGATAAGGTAAGGTTCTTGCATGGGTCTGAGATATGGGCAGTAAAGGAGAGAAGATGTTGGATGTGTCAGAAATGAGAATGTTTAGATGAATGTGTGGAGATGCAAAAACGGACAGAATAAGAAATGAGAGGAACAGAAACACAACAAAAGTGGGAGAGATATCCAAGAAAGTACAGGAAAGTAGACTGAAGTGGTATGGACATGTGATAAGGATAAATGTGGAATATGTAGGCAAAAAGGTTATGGAAGTGGAAGTACAGGGATGAGAAAGGAAGTAAGGCTGATGACTGAGGTGGATGGATAAAGTAAAGGAAAATCTGAAGGAAAAGGGATTGACTGGAGTGGAGGTGCAGGACTGAGCTGTATGGAGAAGGTTAATCAGTTACATAGACCCCATATAGAAGTGGGATAACATGAACAGAAGAAAGATGGTAGATGGCAATCCCTAATGCACTGCCACTCATGTGCCCAGTGCTCTATACAATACTACACAACTATGCTAAGATCGGCAATTAATTTGAGATGCATATTAAGAGCACCTGAGGGACATGCACTGACAAAAGGCCAAAAGTTTACAAATAGTGCCATATTCTCCTAGAGTAGCCCTTAATGTTAGGCTAGTAAAGAAATATGATGGCATTCTAAGGGAGTCCACAGTGCCACCTGAAAAAACATGTGCAACGTAAATTAACTCCCATCAGCCCACCTCGACACATGTCTTGAGCCCAGCCTTTCATGGCTCTAGGTAACCAGTTTGTTATTTTATGCCAGCTCACCAGGCATTCCCTTCCATACACTGCCATGCAAAGCTGCATGTCGACACATGTTTTTTCCTCTCTGCTAGCACAGCAGCATAGACACTACATGGTAACCATTCTTGCTCTCCCACCAAAATTTGGACTGTCCCATAGTCTGTAAATTTATCCATTTCTCCCTCTCTTTCTTTCTTTGTATCTGCTCCCTTTGCATGTTACAAATTAATTTCTTTAACGTTGACCTGACAGAAAAAGAAGACAAAATATGCAACCTATTAATGTAATTATGCTGTTACAGACAGAGAACAGGAAACCCTGAGAAAGTGGCACTCACTGGCTCTCAGAGGCTCGTCTTAAGAGCTACATGTCACAGATGTTGGAAGGCAGCGAGTCTCGAGTCACCCTGTGCAGGTGTGTGGCTGCATTTTGAGTGGGTTCAAGTCACTCTGGGAGGGAGAAGTGGAGACTTTTGCAAACCTTGGCCATTTACCGAAAAAGGGAAAGTCTGTCCCTTTTCATTCATCTGTGACCTATAATGAAAGAGGAAAGAAAAAGAAACAACCAAAGAGAAAAAAAAGAATAAAGACAGCCAGAAGCCCCCTTCTCCCCCTCCATTTATGAGGATATTATTTCACTGTTTCCTATGACAGGTTTGTTACTCCTAGAAGGCCAGATGATGAGGATGTTAATTAGAGCTATTGAGAGTGTCGAATTGGCACAATTAGGGTCAGCATTAATGATTTCTGTATGCGCAGCTTTGAACACTGGATTCTTTTTATTACCTAGGGTTTGAGGAGCGTTAAAGACATACAGAGCTGAAGAGAATGAGGGAGAAAAAGAGAAAGGCAAAAGGGATTTTGAGGACTGAGAAGGTACGGTAAAGGGACAGCTATGTTCTCCATGGCAAATCCATGAGAAATGAGAAACCTAAAATGATATCAAAGAAGGGAAAAAACAATTTAATCACAAATGTTTTCAAGTAAGGCCAGGGAAAGAAAAGACATTCTGCATAAAAAAACAAAGTTAAAGAAAAGAAAAAGTCACTACAACATGAACGAATCACTAGATTATTAAAACACTACATGACATAAATAAACACATATCTTATAGCTACTGTATATATCAAAAGGTGAAGGCACTTACTCACTTCTATAGAATTAACATCTCATCTTATTTATCACTTATCTTTCTGTATTCATGGTGGTGAGTAGACCAGGCAACCTCTCCCTGCTCCCATCTACAATCTCCAGGTACATCTAGAGCATAAGAACATAAGAAATTTGGTAAATGAGAGGTCACCATTTTGTCCATCAGACTCATTAGTTTATCTAATAACTAAGCTGTCTCAATATCTCATCCATACATCTTAAATGTTGTCATCGTTTCTGTTTCAACTCCACGTCTCGGTAGTTTTTTCCAGATTCCCCCCAACTCTAAGTAAAGAACTGCTTTCTGGCTCCAGCCCTAAATGACTTTCCGTTAATTACCACTGATGTCTTCAGTTATGTGATTCACTGTTAAGTAGAAAGAATTCTGCTGAATCTACTTTATCAATGCCTTTGAGGATTTCGAAGACATAAATTAGGTCCACAGCCAGTCTCCTTTGCTAAAGACTAAAGAGGTTTTATTCTGAGTCTTTCACAATAGTACATGTTTTTAGGTCCCATGATGCACTTGGTTGCTCTCCTCTGCACATCTACAAGTGCTACTCTGTCTTTCTTGTACGGTGGTGACCACAGCATCACAAAATACTCCATATGTGGTCTCACTAGTGTGTTATATCATCTGATCATAACAGGTATGAGAAACCCCCCACATATGATGTACTATTTGACTCTTCTCGATGTCTAGCTTTTGGCACTCTAGACTGAAAAACCCTCCTTTTTGGACCAAGTTTTACACCCTTAGGATAAAGAACAAACCAATGAGTGTCTTCACATCAATTGACCCCAGGGGTTCACCCACTAGTGGGACACGAGGGGTCAAATGTACTCCTTTTCACAAAATATCAAAAAAATTGTATTGTTCATAAAAGGCATGCAGAGTGCCACTTATTCTATTTCAAGGCTGGATGATCACAAATACATTAATATTTTTTTGATTTGATTCTTTAATGGTAGTCCTACACCTCTAAGAGCCTCTCCTGAAAGGTTCAAAATGACACAGTTCAAACTTAAGCATGTGATGTTTGTTTTAGACTTTTTTAAGGTTATGAATATGATGCCATTTTTGATCCTTTACTAGGGATCTATTCTACTATGGACCTCTGTCAATGCGTGAAAATGACACATTTCTATTACAATCAAGAATATTTAGACTTCAAACGTTTAAACTGAAGGACATATTTTAATATTTTAAACAGCTGAGGCAATTAATTGTGTACATTATATACTGAGTTTTACCTCATAAAGTAAATAATTTCATTTCTTATGAACACCTCGAATTAGGACAGCTTACTCTAATTCTGACTTTTTTCAACTTACATTTATTTATTTAGCTAGTAGCTTTATGCAAATTCAGATAATAAGGTTTATTTGTGTGCTATAAATAACTACAATACTCCCTCTTACTCCACAGCAGAGGATGAAGCTTTCCCAGCATTTGTTATCTTTGAATGACAGTACTCTTAAAGTACAGTGTAAAAATGTAATCAGAGACAGAGGTTAAAATGTCCTGTTACGCTGGCCAGAACTCAATGGCAGAGGCAAGGCTTGTAAGAATAATAAATGTCCTGCTCCCACATTCCTGCGATCACCAGGCCGGGGTTAACGGTCATCATTCTTCCATGCACCAGGCCTTGTTTATTACCCTGCCAGTTTGTAGTCATCTCAGCAGATGGAAAAATAACATGACGCTTGAATTAGAGGCCCTTATTTAAACAGGTGGAGCAGACTCCCCTTCTTTTCACCCTTTAATAACTGTAATGTGTAGGTGCTCTAACTGACCTCTGGTCACATAGCTCAGCTCAGGTGGTATCTGTTAGTCATCCTACTCATCTGTCTCCATCAGGTTTTTATACTAACCACTGATATCGGGCACTGCTGTAACATACTCAGTCCCCAGTTCTGTTTATCTGATCACTTTCTTCCTGACAAGGGTCATCGTGTGGCTCAGTGGGTCATGGCTAGCTATGTACAGAAAGCTACATCTATGCTGTAAAACCTATGCACTTCTAGAGCTGTTTCTACATTGTTGTCTAGGTCCTGAACTGATGAGAATGAACATGTGTGCTACCATCAAACGTGAAAATGTTCAGTTGCTTAAATCAAAAAACATAAATTCAAGTTTCATACACAACTTCTGGGTAGATAATGCCCATGGACCTAAAAATTATAATGCAGAGAAGATCATTTGGACAGTATAGGCTTTAAAAATATTTTACAGCTAACGCTTCAGTCTGCAAGCTGTGTTTAGCTGTCACAAGAAAACAAACATCAGACTGTCTTATTGTAATTCATGAATTTTCCTGATCTAAATAAATTTAGAATTCATTTAATTAAGAGATAAAGTCAATTTGCACCACATTCCCTGCTTCACTTTGAGAAAATCTAAGAATTGAGGAAATTGCATGAGTTATCAGTCTCCACAAGTGAATATCTCAATGTGTTACAGGCCAGATGGATGGGCAGATGAATATCCAGATGTGCAAGGAGGTATCTTTCAGCATCTAACCTTTCCTCTGGATATTTTGCTTTCCTCCATCATCCTCAAATGCATGTGGTTATGTTAATCAATTTGGCAGTTTCTCTGCATGAATGTTTCCTACCTTGCTCACAATGCTGCCAAGGAAGGCTCAGGAATTTGTAACCTGAACTGAATTGAGCAGGATTAAAAAATGTAATTTATGATGCTAGGCCCTGCCTTCTATATGAACTTTGCATGTCCATCTCATTCTTCTGTATTTTTCTTCTCCAGCAGTCCAAAGACATGCTGCTAGACTGATTACTGACTAGTGTAAATGAGTATGAGTGTACAGATTATTGTGCCTTATAATAGTTTGGCTTTGGGACCTTCCCTCAACATTGGATATGCATTAATTGTACTACTACAACTATGAGAAAAGTAAATAATTGTGATTATTTTGTTTGGGTTTGTTGTACAGCTGTCCCTCGTAAATGTGGACACACTTAGTGAATCTGTAGTCACAGTCACATAGTCTCGACCTTAATTAGTCAGTTTCACTTGTTGTTTTCTGGTAGTAAACATGAGAAGGGCAGCAAGCACTGAACCTCTTTTTATGGATGGAAGGTATACCAGGGGCTGAAATCCACAAATTTTCTGCAAAACACAGGGACAGTATTTTATAGAGTGTTTCTGAATAGAGAAAGCTGTACAGCCAACCCAAACAAAATTATTAAAAAAGTACACATAATTATTGACCTACCCTCATACTACTCCTCCCACTCTACTGCCCTTTGATGCAGGCTGTGTGTAGTAGTAGTGTAGTTTGTAAATGAATTCATGTATGGCTTGTTAGAAAAAAGAATCAATTTAATTATATAAGAAAATTTCAGTATGAATCTCATTGAATGAAGAATTAAATATGCAATATCGTATATGTTTCTTAGTATTGGCATAGATTATTTTGTTGGTATAATTAGGAAATAATGGGTAATTATTTGTATTCAAACAAAAATACCTAAAATATTTCAAACACAATACTTTAACTACAGTTGTGCTTGAAAGTTTGTGAGCCCTTTATAATTTTCTATATTTCTGCATAAATATGACCTAAAACATCATCAGATTTTCACTCAAGTCCTAAAAGTAGATAAAGAGAAACCGGTTAAACAAATGAGACAAAAACATTATACTTGGTCATTTATTTATTGAGGAAAATGATAGAATATTACATATTTGTGAGTGGCAAAGTATGTGAACCTCCAGGATTAGCAGTAGGTTTGAAGGTGAAATTCGCGTAAGGTGTTTTCAATCAATGGGATGACAATCAGGTGTGAGTGGAAACCCTGTGTTATTTAAGAACAGGGATCTATCAAAGTCTGCTCTTCACAACATGTTTGTGGAAGTGTATCATGTGTACAAATGGAGGAAATTCAAGACCATTGTTACCCTCCCCAGGAGTGGTCGACCAACAAAGATCACTCCAAGAGCAAGGCGTGTAATAGTCAGCAAGGTCACAAAGGACCCCAGGGTAACTTCTAAGCAAGTGAAGGCCTCTCTCACATTGGCTAATGTTCATGTTCATGAGTCCACCATCAGGAGAACACTGAACAACAATGGTGTGCATGGCAGGGTTGAAAGGAGAAAGCTACTGCTCTCCAAAATAAACATTGCTGCTCGTCTGCAGTTTGCTAAAGATCATGTGGACAAACCATAAGGCAAAAAGAAAGTTTTGTGAACTTTTTGGTTTAAATGAAAAGCGTTATGTTTGGAGAAAGGAAAACACTGCATTCCAGCATAAGAACCTTATCCCATCTGTGAAACATGGTGGTGGTAGTATCATGGTTTGGGCCTGTTTTGCTGCAACTGGGCCAGGATGGCTTGCCTTCATTGATGGAACAATGAATTCTGAATTATATCAGAGAATTCTAAAGGAAAATGTCAGGACATCTGTCCATGAACTGAATCTCAAGAGAAGGTGGGTCATGCAGCAAGACAACAACCCTAAGCACACAAGTCATTCTACCAAAGAACGGTTAAAGAAGAATAAAGTTCATGTTTTGGAATGGCCAAGTCAAAGTCCTGACCGTAATCCAATCTAAATGTTGTGGAAGGACCTGAAGCGAGCAGTTAATGTGAGGAAACCCACCAACATCCCAGAGTTGAAGCTGTTCTGTCTGGAGGAATGGGCTAAAATTCCTCCATGCCAGTGTGCAGGAATGATCAAAAGTTACCGGAAACGTTTAGTTGCAGTTATTGCTGCAAAGGGGAGTCACACCAAATACTGAAAGCAAAGGTTCACATACTATTACCACTCACAAATATGTAATATTTGATCATTTTCTTTAATAAATAAATAACCAAGTATAATATTTTTGTCTCACTTGTTTAACTGGTTTCTCTTTATCTACTTTTAGGACTTGAGTGAAAATCTGATGATGTTTTAGGTCATATTTATGCAGAAATATAGAAAATTCTAAAGGGAGAAGGAAATTGCATCTTCATCTATTTTAAGAGGTTGTCATTTAAAACACTGGGAAATGAAGACACTTTTCATTCTGTCTGTCATAAACACCTTATACAGGAGGTCTTCACTCACTTCACACACTTAACTGTGCTTCATGTTGGCACTTCTCCTTCATACAACAGGTACACTACAAAACAGAATTTTTCTAGAAATCCACTTGGTGGAGCTATTAGCCTCTGACTGACTTTTTCATTTTATATCCCAAATTCTTTGGAACAACCCACTGTTGATTTATATCATTGTTTGAAAAATAATTCAAACAAGATTTACAATAATTTATGTATTTTGCACATCTTAAAGAACTATAAATTCCTTCTGTTGACCAGTATACTTTATCCTCAGTTGTCAAAAATGCTATCATTCAATATTCGATTTGTATTTGACAAGAAACATACAGTATTCAGTAAAGCAACCACAAATCTTTATGACATAAGTTGAGAACCAAATTCAAAAGTGTCACTGTGATGTCAGCATCAGCATACTGAAGAAATTTAGCAATAATCATCAGGGGTCAAGGAAGGCAATTTTAGTTCATCTGGAGAAATGTGTCTTCCCAACACCTGGAGAGAGCAACCTGCGATGGCCAGGAAGTGAACTTGTTACAATTTTTCCACACTTGCTAGTATGGAATTTACTTGGAACTGTGAAGAAAACAGAATTTTGCTGTAGTGAAAATAGAGTGTAGCGTTCCATAGCACTTATAGCAAGAGTGAGAATTCACCTAGAGGGTCTTTACAGGCATTGAAAAAGAGCTTCTAGAATTTAAAAAATGGCATTGGCACAGCATTGCTGTAGAGCTGAATGTACCTTTGCTACTGTGGTGTGTCTGTCAGAGACGAGCGCAGAGAATACCTTCTGACTGCTGCACTAAAGGTGACTTCTCTGGTTTTCAGGAGGAAATGACACTCGATTTATTGATATATTACCAACAAATATGGTGATAAATACCAGAGTTAATCTAATTCCTGAAGGATTTGTATATAATTAAAGGGAAACATAATGAACCATTGGTACAATTGTCTAAATGTATGGTTTATGTATAACAAGTGCCTCGCAAAATACACTAAATGCCTGACACAAGTACAAAGGCAACACCTTTCAAAAAACACAATGTGCAGCATAATTTCCAATCTAGTATTTAAAAAACCATATGGATGCCATAATATAGCTTTTAAAAATGGAGACTTACAGATAATACAGATACAGAGATGTATCATTTTTGTGATTTGGATGAAATGATGTTTATTTTTATACATGTATGTATATATACTGTACATGTGAGTATATATATATATATATATGCAGCATTTATGTAGTAGATTTCTGTTCTGAACTGGTATCTCCATCTCATTCCATAGATGGGGGCATTGGCATGTTCAGTGAGCCACATTTAATCTCTCTATGAACCTTGGACCATCCTTGGACATTCCCAGCCTTGTGGCATTGAGCAAAAACTCCAATAAAATGAAGCTCAGTTTTTTTAAAACATTCTTGTTTGTCGAGGCACCACAGAGTATTACATGTTGGTTGGATGTGTACATAATAACAATGCTACTAGTACTGCCTATATAATAAATAAATTCATCTACACCGGCAGTGATGTTAAGCTAGTTTCACAGAGTCATTCCGGCGTAGAAAAGCAAAATATTACATTTATGAGTACACTCTATAATTGCAGTGGATTTTTCTTGAGTAAATATGCTTAGTTGTGCACAGCAGTGATATGCTCATTCTGTGGTGGTCTCATTTGAATGAACTGAAAGGGAAACAACCACTACAGTTGCAAAACACACAACTTCAAAAGGTTGTTTGAAAATGATTATCGGTACCACTTTTGATTGTGAAATTGTTCTAATCAGTATTTTTTGGCTATAAAGTATTTTTGTTGATTTAGTAATGCAGTATTTTTTCTAGTATCCCCAACTCATTGTCATGTCTCACTATTCAACCATGATCTGGTCCTACTTAGGTTTTTTAATCGTCAATCATCATGTACTCTGCAATTAGACTTTGTGTGCCCACTATTTTACTTAGCTCCCTTTCTACTATGCACACTCATATACTCCCCTCTAAATCCATCAACTGTCTTTATAAGAGCAGACCATCATACAGAATTATCTAGGATCCACCACCAATGAAGATGAAAATGTAGCCATTGGTTTTACGTGTTAATTAGCATGTAGAAATAAGAATTTCACTGTACTCTAGGCATGTAACAATAATGACCCAATAAACCTTGTTCATAGGGAAAAATACTTTTTATTTTATTTCCTCCTACCTCTTCTACTACATATAAATAATTTTATATTACCTATATTTTATGAATTTCCTTTTTTGATATTTGAGTAGTTCCTCAACTGTTTTTTCCTTCATTAAAATAAAATTTAAAAAACTGTTTACAAAAAAAAACAACTAAACTATATTTTAAAATGACGGAATGGTGTTTCAGAATATTGCCTCCTAGATCCAGCATCCTTGCCTCCACAAAACCCTGTACCCAGTTAGTGTGGACCTTGCATGTTCATCCCATGTCTATACTTTGTTTTACCTTTAAAATCTGAAAGGCCTGCATATTCGATTATCCAGCCACATTAAACTGACCTATTGTGGATAAGTGTGTGAATGTGCCTGAGATGGGCTGGTGCTCTGTCCGGGGCTGGCTGTTGTCTTGAGCCGATGGACTCTGTACTGAACAAAGTAGGCTTGAGAATGTTGTGTTTTATTATATATTAAATTTTATAAGATAATTACAGATAAAACACAGTTATAATTATTTGCAAGTAGATGCATTAGACGTAGCCTCTTAATTTGGTAATAGCAAAACAAGCTTTATTGTCATATTCTCTGAATTTATATTAATTAATCCAAAGGGCAGAATGATGGAGATCTGGAATTATTGCATTGGAGCCATACTAGCTATTAGCTTAATTGACTAAATTGGTTCTTTTATCTGTTAATAATATATTTTTTATTTTTATATTCTTATTCCACCTAAAAAGCAAGAATATGCAGTACTACCTGAAGTCAGTAGTATTTAAAATACACAAAGAACCTCTGAGCTGACTCCCCTGAACATTGTTGGACATTTGCAGCTCAGCACTGGTGACATCAGAAGAGTTTTTGCACTAAAAAAAAGTTAAGACAGTTTTGAAAAACGCTGGCAAGTTACAGTATGAGACTAGAGCAAGAAAGACTTTGGAACTGATAAAAGGGAAAGAGGAATCCTAAAACACTTATGACATAGAAGAAATCTGTTCCTGGCTAATCATTTACCAACACCTTGACTCCACAGGGTTCACTGTAAAAAGGGCAAAGTAAGATTTTTTTCATGCAACATCGCTTCTTTTTTTTGGAATCTCCTCTGTCGTTTTCATGAAGGTCCAGGGGCTTAAAATGTAAGGTGTCACCTAGATGTGACATCAAAACCTTTAGATGTGATATCTACCGTATGACATCTATGTGCTAATTGACCATTCCTGTCTCTGGAGCTTGAGCCCCCGAACCTCCCCCACCACTACTGTGTGTATTTTCCTTCAAATGGAAAATAATCTGATGATCCCACCTTTTACTCCAGAGCATTTTTGCAATCAGTAAAATTATGTGCAAGACGGTCTCCTGACTCTTCAAATAACCCATTAGGTATATCTGTAAAACTTAAATTATTCCATTTATGCTTTTTCTACACTTTCTTCACCTACATTTGACCCTTTCTGCCAAAGTGCAGTTAAATTTCCATTTGCTTTTCCTGATGAGGATCACTGTGACAAATTCAGGATCAACTGGTTGGAGGATGTCATTTGTCTTCACAGTATTTACACACACATACCGTATGTGTACAGCTTTACTGAAAGAAGTGCAGTCTTAACAGTGCATTGCAGGAGGAAACCAATGTGTCCAGAAGAGCTGTTGACTCTCTTTGCAAGACAGAAAGTTGAAGGTGGCAAGTAACCAAGACAGTAACCAAACATCTCTAGAGAACATCTGCTCTACATATAATCTACATAACATAGGGGAAATGTACAAACTGCACACAGAGGACAGTCCATCTTCCATAAAAGCAGAAATTAAGAATTGACACACAGTGACACCATGCACCAGCAAAGAGGTGGGTGTGAAAGATTAGACTCGATACACTTTAAAAGGCTTGAGGCAGCCACCCGTATATTATCCCTTGCTACAATGGGTTGATTTGGTATACAGTAGTATCTTGGTTGGAGTCCAGACATGAACTGATTGAGGTTTGTGAAGATGGCGGTTTTAAGTGGGATGATCGGAAGTGACGCAGGGGAACTGGATGTGACTTTCTTCTGACAGCATCATAGGGGCTGGAACCAGAAGTGGCCTCCGTCTAGGCACCGGAAGTGACATTGGCCTAGGTGCTGGAAGCGGAAGTGACACTAACCCAGGCACCGGGACTGGAAGTGACATCTTCAGAGAAGCGTCAGACCCGTTTTCCTTTGGCTGCTCTGCTAAGACAACAGAAGAAGATTTAGTGCACACTGCCAGCCCTAGCCTGGCGTGGAATTACCTTCACTTGGTCCAAACAATGCCGCCCTACTCGCACATGCGTGACATGGGATACTCTGAAATGATCTTGATGGAGGCAATTGAAAATTTTGAGGATGTTATAATAAAAGGAGAACCACTACTAGAAATATAGAGATGATTAAGGACTTCAAATAGTGCTAAAAATGGAAGCAATAATGTAAAGATCTACCTAAAAGACGCAAAACTCATGAGAGTAGATGGTGCAAATTATATGTATATACATTGACTTGAGACACAAAGATAAACAGACCAGCAATTAAATAGATAGATAGATAGAAAAAATAGTAAAGAATGTCACACATGCGCAATATCTAAGATCTAGCTGTGTGTATATTGTATTGTCATTCATGCGAGTATGAGGAGTAGTTCATTGGTAATGGCTCGAGTTGTTCCAGGAGGAAAAAAGAAAGAAATGCACCAGAATTAATGTTGTTTCCATTTCATCTACAATTGAAAAAAGGACAACTGATTCACTTCTAGTGATAATCACCATAAGCACCACATCTTCCGCTCATCTGCATGTTTAAACAGCTCCTTAACCAGAAATCAGTGTTCATTACCTGATCACCTGCTTTATATGAGACAATAGCTCTTTAGCAAAAAGTACAGAGATTGAAGACTTAGAAAACATCACAATGGACTACTCGTCATCACTAACTTTATGTTTCTTCATTGCAATTCATGAAATTAAACAGGGCATCTGGACAGGGCCCCAACTCTTTTTGTGGTATTATGTAGAAACTTTGAAGATCTTGTTAGGAAAGCTTAGAAATCATTGCAGAAGAGGAAGTAAAAAAGCAAGTTTTATGCCATGTCATGTAAATCATTTAATGTGATAAGAACATTAGCCCTAAATTAAAGTTAAAATTAAAAGCAAAAGCCATTTCACCTGAAAGCCCAAATGGATACAGAAATGAACCACAAGTGTAGAAAACCTAAAGCAATTTTTAACAACAAAAAGCATGAGATGTTGGCTTTTAAAGCATTGTGCTAGTGAAGTTGAAAAGTGTGAGTTCCAGGAACCACACCCCACACCAAAAAGTGCATTTTGTCTTAGCAATGAAGCTCCAAAATGGCCCTGCATATTAAGAACAAGATGGCACAGACAACAAAAAGTTGATGGATAATATCAGTTGTTCGTTGGAATAAATAACAATCAAAATACTTACTTTAAATAACTGAACATTTCATCCAAAAAATCAAAATATGAAAAACTTTTATCTGACTCGTCAGAGCAAACAAGGAGCAAATGGTACCTAAGATCGCTCCTTGGGACCACTGCATACCAATGTACAAAGTGTTCTACCTGGGTACCTCTCATGAAAAAAACTAATAAAAGCTCTCTGTCAAGAGTTCAAAACATGTTGGATTTCAAAATCTTCACCACCTTGCACTTGTACAGGAAGTGCTGGCTAAAGAAGCTTTAAGTAAAGACAGGATGGAACTGGTTTTAACCTGGATATGCAAAATAATGAGTGAATCTTCATGTTTATTGGAAAAGCCAGTTTATATGTTACAAGACCTATGTGCTTTGATGTAGTGTTGTAACCTGTGATTTGTGGAGCTGGTTTGCAGGAGGGTAGAATCCTCAGACTGAAGTCTGACATAGCGAGCCAAACCTGCTGCAAAACCCTAAATGCTGTGGTCCTTGATCCCTGGCAGCAGTTTCCTCCTTCTGTAAGTCCTATCACATAAATGGGGCGGAGTGGTGGCTCTGAGGCTAAGGATCTGTGCTGGTATCCCAAAGGTTGCCGGTTTGAATCCCCGTCACTGCCAAAAGAGATCCTACTCTTTTGGGCCCTTGAGCAAGGCCCTTAACCTTCAGTTGCTCCAGGGGCGCTGTACAATGGCTGACCCTGCACTCTGACCCCAAGGGGTATGCAATAACTAACGAATTCCTAATACGAGAAATTCGTGGCAGACTTCAGCGTGACTTCAGCGTGTTCTCCCGGCAGCTCTCCGGGTGCCCTTCTAAATCTTCCCCCCAGCACTTCCTGGTGTGGCAGAAGTGCTAAGGTCACAAGTCCCCAAGGCATTGGGGCGCCTCCTGGCGATGACCACGGGCCCCTACAGGGTGGGGCTTCCATGCCCTGAACCCGAGGCCCCCAAAGCAACCAGGAAGGTGGCCCCCACGTGATCCCAGATGGGCACACGCCCACTTCCGGTCCTCCAAGTTGTTCCAGCCGGGTAGTCGCCCCTGGCATCCGCGACACCTCTAAAACACAGTTAAAGGAATTCTCCCCTGAAAAATGATAATTTGTGTAAGAATAAGTGCTTCTTACCATGTGTTTTATATATATTACGACTGTGAAACATTTTTAACTTCATGTTTTCGTCCAGAAAGGAGATAAGAACATTGCTGATTCAACAGCCATGTGGGTGACCAATGCAGGACAACAGCAAACTATATTAAAATCCCCATGAAAAAAGTAAAGTAAATGGGGTAAGTAACATTAAGGTAAAATATAATTTTTTGGTGGGGCATTCCTATAAACCAGTGAAAAAAAGTGAAAAATAAAACTGACTTTGCAGTTCAGTACAGCTGATAATAAGATTCGGCCTTTTTTCATCTATCTTCAAAGGAGGAATCTGCCTTTACTTGACTATTCTGTACAAATACCTGATTTCTAAAGATGTCTATGAAATCTTTTTCCTGTTTTATATTTTAAACCTTAACATTCTGTTTAAAACATTTTGTGATAACACTACTATGTATATGAAATGGATTGTGATGTCCCGTCGAATAAGCACACTCACGAGCCGCTTGTCTTGGGAGTCTTCCAAATGCCGACTGGCTTTTTATTGAATATGCTGCAATATAAATGGTGCCCTACCACCACCCGTTGTCTGGGTCACGGGGACACCTCCAAAATAACAAAGATAATTCACCTTCGTCCTATCTACCTCTTTAACTGTTCGTTCCTTTCACCACTTGGTGCTGTCTTCCTTTCACTCCAGCCACAACTACCACTTCCGGCCACCTTTTCTTCACACACTGTTAATTAACTCGGATCCCTGTCACTCAACTCTCTCTCTCTAGGGAGGTGCCCCCAGCCCTTAAAAAAGTGTTCCCCCAAGACTCCACCCCAATACTGCTTCCACTCCCTACAGCCCATACAATGGCAAGACATGTCACAGTATATATAAAGAATGCCTTTTACTGTATATTCACTTTTTAATTGCTTTTTTGAAATTCTTCACCTTTCAACTGAACTTTTGTGTGTTTTTTTCTGACTATTTCTGCACCTAATAAGGCTGGTTTTGGTTTTATGTATGGTTTTAAACTATGTGGTGAGTGCAGCAATGCGCCATAACAGTGCATGTTCCTAACCTCTCCTCTCCTCCTCCTTTTAACTATGAAGAACCCAAATCTTATATTTATTTTCACCATCAAAGAATTTTGATGTTGTCTACAAACTTTCTGGTTTTCTGTGCACTTTCTGGTTATCAGAACTGAAGACAGAACCTTCAGACTTAAGTAAGCGTGTTTTGCGGACTGATCACAGGAAAACAAATTTGTGCTTTGTGATTTTCAATTAGGAATTTTAGTACTTTAAATCTTAATAAAGACTTAAAAAAGAAGTTGCAAAGGAAAAAAGTGCTTGATAAAGCATATAAAACTAATGACTGCAAAGTGAATCGTAGAGCGTATGAGAACATGAGGGCAACCATTGAGAAGGGTATCATGGAGGCTAAAAGACATTTGGAGAGGAATATAGCAGATAAGGCGAAGACCCTAAGAGATTCTTTCAGTGTTTTAGTAATAAAAGAACAATCAGTGCGTAGATCAAGTGCATCAGGAATAGTAAAGGGGAATTAAAAGATACAGACAGGGACATAGTGGACACCCTAAACTTACATTTTTCTGAGGTGTTTGCAAGCGATCAAATGGATAACCTCCCAGAGGTAAACGCGACTACTAAGGAGGTACTGAGGGATTTGGATATTGTAGAGGGAGAAGTGCTGCTCAGATTAAATAAACTGAGATCAAACAAATCACCAAGACCAGATAATATTTATCCTCGTGTTCTTAAGGAGGCTAGCGAGTACATATATAAACCCTTGACACATTTTTAGGAAGTCACTGCACACTAAAGAGATTCCAAAGGAATGGAAAATGGCAAATATCATCCCATTATATAAAAAGGGTGACAGGGCAGATCCAAGCAACTATAGACCAGTAAGCCTAACATGCATCACAGGAAAATTAATGGAAGGAATTATTAAAGATAAGATTGAGCAACACATGGCAAGGACAGGAGTTATTCTGAACAGTCAGCATGGGTTCAAAAGAGGGAGGTCGTGTTTTACTAACATGTTGGAATTCTATGAGGAGGCAACGAAAGGATACGATCAAAGTGGAGCATATGATATTATTTATCTGGACTTTCAGAAAGCATTTGATAAGGTGCCACATGAGAGGTTGGGCATCAAATTAAAAGAAGTGGGAGTTCAGGATAACGTTTTTAGATGGGTGCAGAAATGGCTCAGACACAGGAAGCAGAGGGTGATGGTGCAAGGAACCTCATCAAAACTGGCCGATGTTATGAGTGGTGTTCAGCAGGGGGCAGTGCTAGGGCCGATGCTATTTTTAATATATATAAATGATTTGGATAGGAATATAAGTAACAAGCTGATTAAGTTTGCAGATGACACCAAGATAGGTGGATTAGCAGATAATTTGGAATCCGTTATATCATTACAGAACGACTTGGATAGCAGACAGGCTTGGGCAGATTTGTGGCAGATGAAATTTAATGTCAGTAAATGTAAAGTATTACACATAGGAAGTAAAAATGTGAGGTCTGAATACACAATGGGCGGTCAGAAAATCGAGAGTACATCTTATGAGAAGGATTTTGGAGTCATAGTGGACTCTAAGCTATCGACTTCCAGACAATGTTCAAAAGCCATTAAGAAGGCTAACAGAATGTCAGGTTATATAGCACGATCTGTGGAGTACAAGTCCAAGAAGGTTATGCTCAGCCTTTACAATGCACTGGTGAGGCCTCATCTGGAGTACTGTATGCAGTTTTGGTCTGCAGGCTACAAAAAGGACATAGCAGTGCTAGTAAAGGTCCAAAGAAGAGCGACTAGGCTGATTCCAGAACTACAGGGGTTGAATTATGAGGAAAGATTATAAGAGCTCAATCAATCAATCAATCAACATTTATTTATATAGCACATATTCATACAAAAAAATGTAGCTCAAAATGCTTTACAAAATGAATAGAAAAATAGAAGACACAATCAAAAATAAACATAAGTCAACATTAATTAACATAGAATAAGTAAGGTCCGATGGCCAGGGTGGACAGAAAAAACAAAAAACTCCAAAAGCTGGAGAAAAAAATAAAATCTGTAGGGGTTCCAGACCACGAGACCGCCCAGTCCCCTCTGGGCAATCTACCTAACATAAGTCAAACAGTCCTCTTTGTATTTAGGGTTTTCATGGAAGGACCTGATGAGAGTATCAGTATTAAGTTAAAGTGAAGTTATGAGAAGGCCATGTTAAAGTAATGTGTTTTCAGCAGTGTTTTAAAGTGCTCTACTGTATTTGCCTGGCGAATTCCTATTGGCAGGCTATTCCAGATTTTAGGTGCATAACAGCAGAAGGCCGCCTCACCACTTCTTTTAAGTTTAGCTTTTGGAATTATAAGGAGACACTCATTTGAAGATCTAAGGTTACGATTGGGAATATAATGTGTCAGGCATTCCGATATATAAGATGGAGCTGGATTATTTAAGGCTTTATAAACCATAAGCAGTATTTTAAAGTCAATCCTGAATGACACAGGCAACCAGTGTAGTGACATCAAAACTGGAGAAATGTGTTCGGATTTTCTTTTCCCAGTTAGGATTCTAGCAGCTTTATTGTTTATTTATTGTTTGATAATTATATTTGAATACTAACCCTCACCTATTCTGTTTCTTTTCTCGGTACCCAACTGTGGCAATTGGTGCCACGGCCCACCTGCCAAGTTGTTTGCCTGCCTATGGTAAAGTCATCCCTGATGGAGGATCACAGGAATCATGGGAAAGAGGGGTCCTTTCATCGGAGCAACGTTTCAGCCGTGGCATGGCCAAATGGAGAGGCAGCTAGATTGATGAGGTCTCCAGGACTCTAAAAATATCCAAACCTAATTATGTCATATCATCTACTGTTAAACCGTACTTCTAAAATTTTTATTATTATGCTGTATTAAGGAATTCTTCTGTTCTGTGTATTGTATTGTATTGACCTCCTACTTTTGACACCCACTGCACGCCCAACCTACCTGGAAAGGGGTCTCTCTTTGAACTGCCTTTCCCGAGGTTTCTTCCATTTTTCCCTACAAGGTTTATATTGGGAGTTTTTCCTTGTCTTCTCAGAGAGTCAAGGCTGGGGGGCTGTCAAAAGGCAGGGCCTGTTAAAGCCCATTGCGGCACTTCCTGTGTGATTTTGGGCTACACAAAAATAAACTGTATTGTATTATAAACTGTATAGCAGCTGCATTCTGCACTCGTTGCAAGTGATTTATGTCTTTTTTGGGTAGTCCTGAGAGGAGTGCGTTACAGTAATCTAGTCTACTGAAAACAAAAGCGTGAATTAATTTCTCAGCATCTTTCAATGATATAAGAGGTCTAAGTTTTGCTGTTTCTTAAGTGAAAAAATGCTGTCCTAGTGGTCTGACGAATATGCGATTTAAAATTCAGATTACAATCAACGGTTACCCCTAAGTTTTTTACTTCCGTCTTAACTTTCAATCCTAGTGCATCAAGTTTATTTCTGATAACCTCATTGAATCCATTGTTGCCAATTACTAAAATTTCAGTTTTCTCTTTATTTAGTTTGAGAAAATTACTATTCATTGTGTTAGTGTATCGAAAGAGTCGGAGTCATCAGGTGCTATTGATAAGTACAGCTGTGTGTCATCAGCATAGCTGTGATAACTCACGTTGTAACCTGAGATAATCTGACCTAACGGAAGCATGTAGATTGAGAAAAGCAGCGGACCCAGGATAGAGCCTTGTGGAACACCATATCGGATATCATGTGGATATCATCAAGAGCTGAGCCTTTACAGTTTAAGCAAAAGAAGATTAAGATGTGACATGACTGAAGTGTTTAAAATTATGAAGGAAATTAGTACAGTGGATCGAGACTGTTATTTTAAAATGAGTTTATCAAGAACACTGGGACACTTGTTAAGGGTAAATTTTGCACAAACATTAGGTCATTTTACTTTACACAAAGAACGATAGACACTTGGAATAAGCTACCAAGTAGTGTGGTAGATAGTAAGACTTTAGGAACTTTCAAAACTCAAGCTGATGATTTTTTGGAAGAAATAAGTGGATAGGTCTGGTGACCTTTGTTGGGCTGAGTGGTCTGTTCTCATCTAGATTGTTCTAATGTTCTACTGTACTGACCACAGATAGGATTGATTTTATAGTTTCAGTCTTGGCTAATATTGCCAATCCATTTTTGACCTGTATAGGTTCATTGGCAGATATTTTACTATTGAGCCATGGTGTCTTGTCTTTTCTTTTTCTATTCTTATCTGTACCAACCCCTACTTTGTCTTCTGTATCTTTTCCAGATTTCTGTGGTGGCGAACTGTGCCACCACCACCTGACATTTTTTCTAGTACGAATATTTCTGAGCTGAACACACACCTGCTTGTCATGTACCAACTGTGTGTATATACTACTATACTCAGCAAAAACAGAAACGTCCTCTGACTTTCAACTGTTTTTACTTTCAGTAAACTTAATGTGTAAATATTTGTATGAACACTAAAAGAGTCAACACCATAAGACATAAACTAAAAATGTTTCACAATGTGTCCCTGAATGAAGGGAGGCTCAAAATCAAAAGTACCAGTCAGTATCTGGCGTGGCCACCAGCTGCTTGAAGTACTGCAGTGCATCTCCTCCTCATGGACTGGACCAGATTTGTCAGTTCTTGCTGTGAGATGTTACCCCACTCTTCCACCAAGCTACCTGCAAGTTTCTGGACATTTCTGGGGGGAATGGCCCTAGCCATCGATCCAAATCGATCCCGCTCCAGGGTACAGGCCTCGGTGTAACGCTCATTCTTTCGACGATAAACACAAATCCGTCCATCACCCCTGGTGAGACAAAACCGTGACTCATCAGTGAAGAGCACTTTTTGCCACTCCTGTCTGGTCCAGCGAAGGTGGGTTTGTGCCCATAGGCGGCGTTGTTGCTGGTGATGTCTGGTAAGGACCTGCCTTACAACAGGCCTACAAGCCCTCAGTCCAGCCTCTCTCAGCCTATTGCGGACAGTCTGAGCACTGATGGAGGGATTGTGTGTTCCTGGTGTGACTCGGGCAGTTGTTGTGGCCATCCTGTACCTGTCACGCAAGTGTGATATTCAGATGTACCGATCCTGTGCAGGTGTTGTTACACGTGGTCTTCCACTGCGAGGATGATCAGCTGTCCTTCCTGTCTCCCTGTAGCGCTGTCTTAGGCGTCTTACAGTGCGGACATGGCAATTTATTGCCCTAGCCACATCAGCAGTCCTCATGCCTCCCTGCAGCATACCTAATGCACGTTCACGCAGATGAACAGGGACCCTGGGCATCTTTCTTTGGGTGTTTTTTACAGTTGGTAGACAAGTCTCTTTAGTGTCCTGCGTTTTTAGAACTGTGACCTTAAAAGCCTACTTTCTGTAAGCTGTTAAGGTCTTAACGACCATTCCACAGGTGCATGTTAATTAATTGATTATGGTTAATTGAACATACATGGAAAACATTGTTTAAACCCTTTACAATGAAGATCTGTAAAGTTATTTGGATTTTTAAAACATTATTGTTGAAATACACAGTCCTGAAAAAGGGACGTTTCTTTTTTTGCTGAGTTTACATATGAAAGTATGGTAATCACCAAGTTGAAAGGCAGAATATCTCTATAGGACTGCTAAATAGAAATATCTTAGGAAGACAAGCGAACAAATATAAAAACATTCAGAAACAGCATGAAAATCTGCTCAAAGGGCTCTTGAACCCGATACAGCATTTTTGTGGTCATGATGTCAAAAAAGGTGGCATGTAGTTAATCACTAAGGGAAACTGTGTTTTTGGAACCCTGTCGGTTTTGTTGTGGTGATTTAATTGTTTTATTTCAACATTCTTAAAAGTTAACTACATTAAAGCATTTAAAACAATTAACTTTTAAAAAAAACACAAGCCCAAATACAGTAAAGCATAGCCTGACATCTATTCTGTGCTGATTCAATTAATAAAACCTGTTTACTGAAAATATACCAAAACTCCGTATTTTTACACAGTAACCAGTCTGCATAATATTGTGTATGTCTAGACACTGGTGCAACGAGAATTTGATGGTTCCTAGTCTGAAAAAATAAATTAGGCCCCTTATGTGAAATTAAATGAAATCTAATTAAAAAATGACCACCATCACTGAGATACGTCAAGCATGTAGTTTAAATCAAAAATCAATAGTCATAATTAAGCTTTGTGGAGATGTGGGGATGAAAACACCATTAGCCATTTTATTCTGATATCAAGTTGGCAAGCATTCTAATAATAAAGCCTTGTGAAACAACAACCATGCACTCACCATGTGCCTCCTCGCCCCATGGACCCCAGTGCAACTCACCTATTGGCACTGCATGTTCTAACACCACTGCATTTTGAGAATGAACAAGGTACACAGTGACAGACCATCAAGAAAGATTTGACGCTGTGTTCCTGATGCTGTGAGGCAGTAAGGCTAATCACAGGGCCACAGTGTTACACCATTAATAACCACCACAAGGGTCAATCTTGGACCCCAGTTCTACCTACTATATACATAAATGACTTTATGCTTCCTCTAAGACACTGTAAAACACATGCTTATGCAGATGATACAGTTTTATATTCTACTACTTAGGCCATTGGATACCTACAACTTGCTTTTGGATATCTACTCTTCAAAGAATATTCCTTAGTTTGAAACTTATAATAAAAGCAAGCAAAATAATATGTAAAATCAAGATTATCTGGTCATTTAAACTTAATGATATCCACAGTTTGTAGAACCTGTATTGAATGAGTGTATGAATGCACAAACATTGGCAGCTGGCTTGATAATAAATGGTCTTTCAAATATCAGGTAGCTGCACTGATTGACAAATTAAGTGTAAGGCCAAGTTGTTTATACAGAAATTGTCTGTTTACTTTGATCTTGCAAAGTTTGACTAGTGGAGGCAATTGTTCTTTCAGTTCTTGATGATAGAAATGTCATATCTGTGCATGTGTTTGTTTCCATACTATACCCTATAGATGCAATGTATTATTCTATTCTTAGAAAAGAAAACCTTCACTATCTGCAGAATCTGTTCCTGCAAATTCATTTACACACTATTACAAAAATGTAACCCATTTTACAACACCCACGGTCTAATCATACCAACTCATGGCCATGCACAGCATAAAAAAAATTCTGAGAGGCCTAAGTCAAACATGAGATTGAGTAATAGCAAGTCTGTGATGCCCTAAGATGTCTAAATTTTGCACACAAGCCTCAGTCAATGGGTCTACATGGCACCAAGATCTGTGGAGAAGCCATTAAACACCATTCATGAGGGGGACCACAGATTGCAATAGTTTGTCACAAACAAGGAATTCTCCGTAAGTGTGGGACATAAGCTTGCACTGATTAAAAACTTCCACTTTGTACACACAACCTATTGCTACTACTGATTGGATGACTTACTGAGGACTTTGGATCGGCCCTGTTGAGAAGATATTCAAAGTTGTCTGTCTAGAACAGTGGTTTCCAGCCTGTGGTATGCTACGGACTGGTTGGGGGTACACAAAAATAATATTGATAATTGCGGAAAACAGCAAAAAAGGTAGTTAAAATAAAAATACAAAAATAAAGTTATACAGTTTTGGTTTACAAAGAAAGACTTTTGTGAAAGTTGCCACAAGACCCGTCCACTGCTAGTCATATCACGCGATTACGCATGTGTCCTCCCCCTCTTCGCTAAATCTGTCACTGTGATTGAAAGCGGCTTATCATTTTAGTGTTTGATTGGGCATCAAGTGAGTAACGTGTACTAATAGGCTTGGATCATTCCTTTTTTATGAGTGCTTAATTTGAAGTGTTTAGCTATTATTTATTGTTTTGAGTGACTTTCTATTGATATTGTTTTGTTCCCCCAAAATGGATAAGTGGTTGAAAACTGGAACTCTCAAGAGAGCTGCCATTAGCATTGATATTCAACCTGCTGATTCGGCAGCTGCAAGTACTTTGAAGCAGTCTGATGATTTACAAGCTCAAGGGGACCAGGGTGCAGCAACTGATAGGCCGGTTCTTGCAAGAGATAAAGTTAACACTATTAAAAAAAACTCAAAACAAATTCTGTTGAATACTTGAGATATGGATTTTCATTCACTGTTGATGAAGACTGTCCGAAACCACTGTGCATTGTTTGTGGAGAGATATTGTCTAACGGTAGCATGAAATCATCAGACAAAACATCCAAAATATAAACAAAAAGATGTTCTTTTTTTCCAGCGACTGTCAAACAGCTCTAATCTAACTTCTTGTTTCTTATCTGCAAACAAAGTCAATGAGAATGCAGTTGAAGGTTCGTACAGAATGTTACTGTATTGCTAAAAGCAGTAAAAATCAAACAATTGCTGAAAATTTGATATTTCCTTGTATCAAAGATGCTGTTCAGTGTATGTTTGGTGAAGACCATTTTCGAAAAATTAACAATATTCCCTTCTCAAACAATACAGTTTCTCAGAGAATTAATGGCATGTCTGACGACATTCAATCTACAGTAATGGAAAGAATAAAAAGGAATCCTTATTTTCAATACAGATGGATGAAAGCACTGATGTTTTCAATCTGTCAATTGTGTATGTTATTGCAAGAGATTTAAATGATAATGTGCTTGAAGACAATCTTTTACTTTGCTATCCTCTCACTAAAAGATGTAAAGGCGAGGACATATTTAATGTCATTCACTGTTATTTGTTTAAAAAAGAAATTGATTGGACCAATTGCTGTTGTGTTTGTATGGATGGTGGAAAATCTATGTCTGGCTATTATACAGGTTTACGTGGTCGCATCAAAGAAGTCGCCCCCCCATGTAGCTTGGAGTCATTGCTGTATTCACAGACAAAGCCTAGCATCCAAACCCCTGCCAGATTCATTGAAGGAAATGCTCAATCAATCTGTGAAAGATGTTAATTGTATTAAGGCCAATTCAACAAATTCCAGACTATTCAAATCTTTGTGTGAAGAGATGGACAGCCTCCATACTGTTACTTTTACACAAAGAAGTGAGGTGGCTTTCACGAGGAAAAGTACTCACAAGATTGTTGGAATCGAGTCATGAAGTTCAAGTGTTTTTTGAAGACCATCCTTTTGAGTTGAGCTCTATGTTTCATGAAAGTGAATGGCTTTAACATTTTGCGTACTTATCTGATATTTTTTCAGAAAGAAATAAACTAAACTTAGGAATACAGAACAGTTCCATGACCATCTTTAAGGTGTCTGACAAAATCGAGTCTATGATCAAGAAATTGGATTTTTATGAATCACTTATCAAAAAAGACCAGTGTGAAGTTTTTGAAACACTTCACAGTTTCTTATCTGAGAACGAGCTGAAATAGTCAAAAGTAGTAAAAAGTAATATAATAGCTCACTTAAAAGGACTTAAGGAGTCATTCAGACAGTATTTTCTGAAGCGAAATAGTGAAGATAACTGAATTTTAAATCCATTCAACGAATTGTTTTTTCAACAAGCCGAAATACCATCAGTTTCTGAAAAAGACAATTTGATTGAACTTTTGACTGATTCTGCTTTACAATCTGGTTTCAAAAAGAGAAATGTCATTGACTTCAGGGCAGCAGTGAAAGAAGAGTACCATGAACTTGGTGATAAAGCAATAAAATATTTATTACCTTTCACCAACACAGAGCTTGTCGAAAGAGCATTCTCTTCTTATGCATACATTAAGCATAAATATCGCAACAAGCTTGACGCAGCTTCTGATTTGATGTTATATCTGCTTTCATTTGAACCTGATTTTAAAAACTCAGATCCGGGAAACAAGCTCAAGGATTGCATTAAAATTTTTAAGAGCCACGTTGGAAGACGTGTACATCAAGATGATTAATTGTTATGTACTTTCATCATAAGTTAATGTGGGTAAAAATTATTTTAACGCTGTTTTTGTTTGTTTTGATCTTATGTTAGGCTGCTATTATAAATAACTGAAATAAATTGTAAAATGTAAAATCAAAAATAAAAACCTATAAATGTCATTATGTTAATTTGAGTCGTTTGATTATTTAGCTAACCTAAAAAAATTAAAAAAAAAAACGTTTCTAAGAGATGGATGAGGATAATGAAGAGAGGGGGTACTCATAAATGAAAAGTCTAATCAAGGGATACGGGAGAGAAAAATGGTTGGGAACTGCTGGTCTAGAGGAAGTAAAAGTTTTAACGAGGTTTCTGTACGTAAATCTGTGAAAGGATCATTACTGAGTCTTGAGTGGCGAAAGGGGAGGGCTGACATGTCCACTCAAGCCTATCTTAACCCACCAGTCCTTCTACAGAGTCAGCATGCTATGAATCTAACAACATTTAATGCTACAGTATCCACAGTTTCCATATCTGCACTGTTTTCCAGAGCTGTAACCTCTGAGAATAATGACAATTGACGGTATTTATAGTCCATGACTTTTATTGAACACACTCACTGCACTTTTATTAGAATTTAAAATAGCAGTATTGCTTCTTGTTCATTTACAGAGCTGCACTAAAAAACACAAAATTTTCTTACTTCTCTTTTAATTTGGAAATCTGAAACTTATCCGACTTGCTTTCAAGTTGGTCTTTAATGCAGGAGTCCTATAGTAAGCAAGGATCTTGGTAGGATGGCATCAAGATGTGGCATTCTTAACCTTAACCTGTTCCAACTATAAATTGTTTTGGGCTAAATGCATACATTAAATCACCCATATATTATGAATAAATTGAACTATACATATAAATTTGTAAATCACCTGTAGGACTGTGTTCACTAAATAAAGTTGCTATTGTATATAATTCAAAGTTGTGACTTCTTGATTATTACTTCCTCACATGAAGAAGCTTAGAAGAAAAGAAATGTGGAGAACAAGCAAGTATGAAGTCATTAAGCAACTTAAATGTCAATTTATTTATATAGCACATTTAAAACAACATAGGAATGCTGTGGCCAAAGTGCTTTACAATAAAAGAAGAAAAAAAAAATAATGAAAAGATATTTACGTTAATAAGAAGGGTTACAGACCAAAACAACTAGATAAAAGGGTAGCCTGCACCTCTGTTTGGACAAGAGATATGAAATTGTATGTACTGATGAAAATCCTTAGAACACACTAAGATTATATATCAGGGCTAGGAATAGATTCAATAAATTAACTATTGCATGGAGTCAATCATGATTAATCTAATGTTAAAGCATGCAGTCAAAAAATAAATACATAAATCATGAAATAAATATACACTGAATCACAAACTTAATGTACACAAAGGAATTTGTAAAAATGTAATGGCATAGTTTAAACATAAATGATGACCTGAAACCTAACCTTTTAACAAAATACTACTAAAAGGCAAGTTGAAAAGAAAGGAACAAAAAACAAGGCCAAGGAAGTGTCAAAAGCAAATTTAACTACAACTGTCGGCTTTGAATGCACACCTAAAGAATGACTTAATTGAAATAAAGCTTCTCTTAAATGGGCATACATTAGAACTTCTGTTAAAACTCAGCACATGCCATCTTCAAGTGTTCATCACCATCAATGACTTTATAATTGTACTCTAATCAGGTGTTTTTCAACTGGTGTCCAATGAGAGCTACCCAGGTGTTCCATATTGGAATGCCTGCATGACTGGGCAGAGGGACAAAGCAGCTGGGAAAATGCGTCCAAAGTGCTCACTAAGTGCTGTGTCTGTGAACACCAACCTCCAAGCTGCTTTTTTTTTTGCCAGCGTCTCTGATAGTCCCGCCCCTTCGGACAGTTAAGCAAGTGTATAGATGCAATACTTTTGTGGTTAGTAGAATCGTGGTGTTCCTTGGGATATTTTGGGTTATAAAAAGTGTGCCCCCACAGAAAAACCATTGTAAAACACTGTTCTACCCACACCTTTGCTCCTGGCATGCTAAAAAAGTTCTCTGTACCAGCTATCTTGCTTAAAAACTGACACCGTGCATTACTTGTGTAGTTAATAAATTAGCAAAGATACTGCAAACTGAAATGGGTACGGATAATCACTACACTTCTGTTTCATAGGGATGGAGGTATGTAATTAAACATGTACCACCCTCCAACAGGAATGATTGTTGGGTCTGTCCCAGTTATTACTTCTGTTATGCCTCGATGATGGTAATGAAAATTTCTTTCTAATATTTGAACGTACCATTGCCTGTCATTACTGTTACATTAATGTGTGGAATGGGCACACACACTGGCATCGTTTTTGAGGGGACTAACACAGCAGGCCTTTTATGACCTCAATGAGCAAGCTGCTGGTGAGTATGACCAACTGAAGGCAGAGATGCTGCTACAATACGGTGTCAGCCCAGATTAACGGGTGAGGGCCTGTAAGGGAGTGGTGTTTTGACCATGAGTGTCCCTCATGCTCTCAGTTTTTTGAGCTATGGGGCCTAGTCGGGTGCGGTTTGAGACCAGAAACAAATAACCCTAAAAAGATTATGGATGAAGTACTTTAGGACTACTTAATGTGCACTCTCCCCAATTGTCTCGCCCAGCCAATCCGTAGGGTAGAAATAAAGTCCCTGGTAGAGCTAGTAGCAGCCCCTAAGCAGTGTTCTGATGGAACATGTCACTACTTCTAAGCCAACACAGCACAACAGATCCAGCAGTCAGACCACAGGAGAGGTGCAGAGCCCCCCTATGCTGCTACAAGTGTGGGTAGATGGGACACATCATCACCTATTACCCCTGTTTCAGTGAGCTGATGAACTATGGCCAACCCTCTGCCTACTGTATTACTTTCATAAAGCTGGTTATAATAAATGGGCACAAAGTCACTGTACCTACTGACACTGGGAATCCGGAATAACCAGTCTGATATGAATTCATGGGGAAACGTGGTGGTACTGGTCTGCCTTCCGGATATCATCTTCATCCAGGAGATAACTCAAAAACTCAGGGTGGCTGTCATTATTAGGGTGCTCACCCTATCCAGTGGTATAGTGGTGAGACTGGTCAAACATAAAAAACAGAGTGACATGAACCACCCCAGATAAACCTCATTATAGGCAGAGACGCAGAGTCTGAAGCTGTTCCTATGCTGCATCAGCAACCGTCAGCAGAGCGTGATCACGTAGCGACTCAGTGTGACATATGTGATATAATGCCATCTCACGCAGACATATCTATGGAGACTAATGATGAGATGTTGCAGAATAAATTGTCACACACATGCGCTTGGGAAGCAGTCGATGGGTTTGATTAAGAGTGTGGTAATGCAAGACCAAGGGTTGACAGGGCATTCTAATGCCTCTCATCCTTCTTCTACAGATCCCCAAAAGCTAACGTCACTTCTTACCCCTGACTGTCTATAAAATAGTTTCTGTCATTAGTTAGTTAATGTATGTTAGGCTCAATCTTAAGAGATTACTCTGTTACACTGCAACCAGACAAATCAGATCAGTAGAACTACTGTGACTAAACATAAGTGGCATCAGTTTAACCTATTACATTTTGTGTTAAAACAATTATAAATTAATTAAGTTTAGTTTGATGTGCTATGATAGTTTTTTTCTTTCTACTTTTGCAAATCTTCCACAATTATTCCTTCACATTTAAAATCGTAAAGTATGCTGTATTGATTAGGGAAACAAACTTTTAATTTGTTACAGGTACACTCTTAAGTTCGCAGAACTCCTTGCAGCTTTTTTTTTTCATTTTTGATTTCTCTTTGTTCTGTTACCTTGAGATTAATGAAGGGCATGGACAAGCTATTAAAGCCCGAGAGGAATTTTGAGCAGATTTTGGGATCACCTCCTTTACTCTTTGGAGAATTGCATATCCAAGTGCCAGAATTTTTGCATTTTTAGGGTACTCCAGGGCTGTTTAAAGTAGCTTAACTGATGCATGTATGTACTAGTCATGAATTTGAATTACTGATAAAACAATAACCCATACAATGGCACTCATCTGAGTCCTATGTATTAAATTAAAACATCAGCTGTATGTGTATTTCAACTCATGTCTAAATAAATGCCCATTGACAGTATCAGTAAATTCATTTTAATGTTGAAATCACTCCTAAAAATACACTCTTTATGCTTTTCAAATTCTTCTTTTCTAAATTAAGAGTGACATGTGAGAATAAAGCATGAAATTTATAAAATGATTGATTTAACCCACAGACAAAAATATAAAACTGCTTCATCATTCTCAGTTTTAATTGAGAATCATTGTAAAAAGTAATAAAAATATTTATTCTTAGATGTGTACCAATATGAGAAGACCTCTGCTGAGCAGGTGTTGCAAGACCCAGAACTATGCACAAAGTTTACTGTATTAACAATTACTTAATTAAAAAAAAAACACACAAAGGGATGGCTAATTAATCTGGGGCTCATTAAACAGCATGCGAGTGGTGGTTAAGGAAAGCTTTAATAAAGTGCTAACAAATATTCAAGAATTCCTGCACCATTTATTAAGGGTAAATTAAGCACAAACAGTAGAACATTTTTCTTTACACAAAGAACGATAGACACTTGGAATAAGCTACCAAGTAGTGTGGTAGACAGTAACACGTTATGGACTTTCAAAACTCGATGATTTTTTTTGGAAGAAATAAGTGGATAGGACTGGCGAGCTTTGTTGGGCTGAATGGCCTGTTCTCATCTAGAGTGTTCTGATTTCTTGATAAGTAAAATTTTTTTTCTAGCATCAAACAGTAGAACACATCTCACTCCAAATAAAATACAGACAAGGGAATGCCAATTAAAGATATAGAGCTAATGCAGGCCTATTTACTTGTGTTATAATTCCAAAAATGACTATAAAAGTGTGTGATTGAAATGATGTCCAACACATCATTGAAAATAATGGTAAAGTATTGAGCAAGCCATAACAGGCAGACAAGAGCTAGCATCTCTCATAAACAGATGTCTAATCCGTTCATTTCTGAGTAAGTGATCTACAATTTGATGTGAACTTGCCCAATTCTGACAACTGTTTAAGACTGTAATATGTCAATGGTTGACTGCCACGAATCGCCTTCAAGTCTAAACATTGCAGAATATTAATACATAATTTGTGAAGCAGGTTCAAGAACCCAACTGTAAAACATCAAGTCACATGTAAAAGGTTATAAAATGAGGAAATGTAGCATGAATGTATGTGTATGTGAAGTTCTCCTATAACAGGTCAGTCTTCTTTGGACCTCTTAACTAAGCTAAGCAGCAGCAACAAATCCTCTAAACAGGGTTTATTTACATACCCATTTCCTATGACTGACTTTTTGATCCCAGAGAAACTTTACTTATGAGCGTTTTAACATTCAGGCAGGCTTGAATTGCTCATCTGGTCTAAAAATTACCCAAACTTCAGAACACAGCTTTCTCCATGGCAACACGACAAACAGTACACAGGAGGGCACCAGGCTGAAAAGGCTCATCTGGCAGCATCCCACCAACCAGGCAATCTCTCTGTGGATAGGCAATGGTGCTCCACAAGCCTTAAAAGTTGCTTTTCTCAGCACTAGCTGTGCTACTGAATGGGAGGTTAGTCTCAGACACAAAACCCCTATCCTCCCACACGGAGAGCGCTGAAAGAGTGAGCAGGTCAGCGCTTGTGTGAAAAGAGTCTTTGAGAGGGCTTGTGGTGTCTTGCACCTGCACTGTCTATTCAGCTCCTCTGTTTACATACTGTCATCCTCAATTAATGCTTCCCATGTACCTCTGCAGAGCTGGCCTGTCCCTGGGTTGGGACCCCATCCTGAGTTGTTGTGCCTGCTTAATTGAGCATACTCTGCTCTTGATTAAATTAGTGCACCATTTCTCTCTTTCTCTCTCTCCACATCTCCAAATGAGTGGAATTATCTGTGAATTGGTGGTGTCAGCCAGGCAATTGGAGCCAGCGCCTCTGAGAGCCAGAGCCGTAAGGTGAACATGTCCCCTTCTGTGAAGGAGCACATGCTGGAAATGTGAACTGAGGGCAACTGGAGGTCCCAGCCTCCACAGGGAATGGCAGCTTTCCTGGGTCTTGAACAACCAACCCCCACCAAACTCACTTATTTTTCATAGCCAATTGTCAGCTGCCTGACCCAAAAAGAAGCACAATGAATATGTCAGGGAAGGCTGCTTTACTTCATTGCCAGCAAGGATTAATGAATATGACTCCATAAAACATATGCCTTTTCACACAATTCCTATACTTTCCCAAATTTCTAATATAGTATTTGTATTTCATTTTGTTATTTTGCTGGTTGATCTCTTATAGTGCTACATCTGGTTGTCTCCTACTAACTTATGAATACTTTATTTTCATTTTCCTCTTTGAAAAGTAAACAAACAGTGCATGCCATAAAGAACACTAATCTCAGTATTCTCTCATTCCAATTCAAAAGTCTCTGGAAAAATACCAAGTGCACATGAATTACATAAACATCACATAATGACAAGCCCGTATCCATTTATCCACTTTGTGACCCTCCTTATAGAATTATAGGGCTCTAGGGAGCTATCATGGTAGCAAATGGTACATTGCAGAATCCAAATATAGATGGGGCTCCAGTATATCACCGGGTATACTCAGCACATGCCTAAAATGGACCAATCTTGGGCTACCAGTCAACCTAACCTGTACATATTAGGGATGTGTGAGGAAACAACAGTTGACAAAGAAAAACAGATGTAAGCAGTGAGTACATCATACAAACCCCATACAGACAATGACGATGAACAGTGGTAACTACTGTGCCATCATGTCACCCAAATAACAAGCAGATTGAGATCATTTAGCACCCAGGGTTGGGTCTGTTTTGTGCCCAGTGATTCCCATAATCCTTAATTGAATTAAGATGGTTTGAAAAAAGATAGGTGGATACTTACTGGATTGACTATTTTATATTCTTCTTTTGAGTATGGAATATTTAGTCAGGGTATACAGGCTATCCATGTTTCTTTTTACAGGTTAAAATATGGAGATAGCAGACACCCAGTATATCATTCACCAAATCTACCAGTGATATATGAAAAAATAAAAATTAAATTAAAAATTGTCAATAAGAAAGTAAGGTTTTGTAATATAAACAATGCTCCCCTAAAGGCCTCTGCAAACATATTATAACATACAGAGTAGCTAATTACAAGGAGTTTATGAGGAGCTTATTCTCTGTGGTGCGTAGCCCTGGGACTGGCCAGATCTCTGTAGGTGAGTACACTTTTTATTGGTCTGGTGGCTTTGATGGCTGTCATACTCAGGTAGTAACTGTTGCTGTGGCCGATCGGCTCTTTCTAATGGTGTCTGATGTCGCTCCTTTCAACAAGTGTATTATGAGACTACGACACTCTCTGGGTGCCTTGTCTGTTTTCTCAGTGTATGCTCAAACCATGGTGAGTGATTTCTCAGTGAGGGAGACATTTTATTTGCAACTTCGCTCAGAGGCAGATGGGTACCTGCGAGATGACACTCCTCTGGTCATGGGTGAATTCAGTGCAACCACTGGCACTGACAGGGCTGGCTATGACGATTGTATCAAGAGTATGAGATACATTGAGTCATTGCAGGGAATATCTAAATGTTATCATAGTGCACCCCCTACTTTTTAAGATTGTGGATATTCAAATAAACCATAACGTGTTCTTGTGATTGGTTATTGGTTTGGAACCTTTTGATGAAGATTTTTGTTAAGCGTTTTGGTCTCGATTGATTGACTAATCTGCTGGTTTAGACTTTCCCCCTTCTTTGGCTATGTTTTCATCTGCTGGTTCTCTGCCTCTGTGGTTTGTTGTCTCAACATCTAGTATTGTTATGCCCAGCAGGCATGAGATTTCAGAGAGCGACTAGAAGAAAAGGACATAGTCAAAAAACTGAAGCAAGTGTCAGAACCAGACGAACATCTATCAGTAACCAAAGCTGAGCATCATGAGAAAAAACCAAAGTCAAGAAGGATTGCAGAGAAAAGTAGAGAAATAACACTAAGTAAATAGTTCTAAAGTTTTGGAAAGGGTTAATAATTATCTTCATTTTGGTTATTTTTAGACATTGTTTATATACAGTATTGTTGAACTTTTGAAGCCAAAGCTCCATTTGACATGGTGTAGGTTAAAGAGCACCAGTCCCTCAGGCTGCCATAGAGTGTACCTTATCTGGGTAGGCTAGTCAGGATTCTGGCCTGCTTTGTCAGTCACATCTTTGTTATTATTGTGTGCTGTTAAATCACAACAAAAGCTTTAGGAGTACAGAGTCTAAATATACAAAAGAAGGCCATGCTGTATCTAAAACTTCAATGAATATATCATAAGAGTCTGGCTCTGTCTGGATTAAGTAAAAATTGCTTTTTGTTTTATTATTTATAATTTTTATTTTTATTTCACTGACATTATTTAATTGCCACTTCCTGTGTTTGTTCAATAGCACTGCCATTTTGTGTGTCTATTTTCTATGAATTACTGTTTGCTTGAGATGGGATACACATTATATAGGATGGCTGATTACATTAAAATGTGTCCAATTTTTATTTTATTAAATAAAGCTTTACCAAAAATCTTCATTTTAGAGCAATCTTGAAATAAAATATTTCTCATTTCAAACCTAGTTTTATTTACGGTTTTGGATTTTTGGTTTTGGAGCTTGATTAGTATTCTCTTATCAAGAGGCCTTGTCCTACAAACCAATAACAAGATGGGTTAAGGTTTGTAGCAAGAGTAAACATGCATAATATAATGTAAATAAATAACAAGCAAAGAACTGAGAAGAAAAAAATATCATGGAAAAATGGACAAAGCACAGTTGAAATTCTAAAACTAACACTGCCTTTGTCTCCCTTCCCTTTTGCAACCTCTTTAAATTCTCTTCAACTCAGTAAGTAATTCAGTTTGTCTGGATATTTAACATAGCTCGTAATGGGTCTTAAGAGCATGGAGTCATTTCTGGAGACAAGTATATGAAGTACAGTATAAAATATTTCTTTTGCTAGGTCATATTATCATTCAGATACCATTGGAAACATTGCAACCTTTAGCCTACTCATATGTCTACCGTAATGGTAGCCCTTAAGTGATTATAAGCTACCAGCGATATGTAATCAGTAGATGGGATCCGTAAGTAAGTAGGACTCCTCTACTATCATTTGTTCAAATGCAAAACCTTTCTTTGTATACAAAGGTTTTGGTAAACTGTCTTCATTCTCTGTTAGCTGGATGTAATGCACCTGCACCATGGTAAATTGCACCATTAATTCTAAAAGAAACAGAGGCAAAAAAACCTGCTAAAGATGTGATTCCAGCACCCATAGATACACATGCCAAGGAGCAATTGATTGACATAATGTTTTCTATAAATTTTTTTCAATATATTTGGAGTCCACTCATTAACTGTCACTAGCCCTTATATCTGTCTTTCTTTGTGCTTCTTGCTGATACTACTCATACTCTTGCTCATCTTTTCTTCTTTTTTCATTCTTCCAAATGTATTTTAACTTCTCTGTTCTCCATCTGAAGAAGAATTAATTTTATGTTGTATGAATTTCCAATGTGAATAATTCAAATTTACTACTTTTTAAAAGATATTCTTGTGGACGACATGAGCAATGCCGACACATGTAAATGTTGCCATGTTAAGCGCAGATATGTACAGATGCAAGATGGAGAACCATAGTGTATTTCAATAGGTATGAAGAAGGAATGAACCCTGGAGCATCACAGGGCACATCTAAGTATCCAAGGCCACTATAGAGATGCAGTACTAATTCACTTAACCTGCTGTTAGGATTATATCTTTGTATGATAATGTTTTTCTTGAATGTAGTCATTTTCCCTCTTTTTGTTCATGTTTTTTGCTTCGTACCCTCCCCTACCATAACATGTTGTCAAATATTTCGATCTTTGTTTTTTGACAGATTTGGATGTTTTAGGGTCCCCTGATTCAGAAAACATCAATATCTCGATGATAGATATCTCAAGCTAAAACAGCTGGATGGAAAAATACCAAACTCGAAACTTAAGCCTGTTATGAGATGACAGTGTGCCAATTAGTTTCTGAGCCAAATTGTGCAAGTGAAACAGCCATTCTAGCGGAACCTACAAATACCGTAATTCTGCAAATAATTATGAATTCTTCTTGTCAATTGGTATCGTAATGACCTATTTTATGATCAGAAAGATCAGCATCAGAGTGGTAAATATTTACAAAAATATAGAATAGTTTGGGTAACTTGGTTCCCAGGGGGCAAAGCCTACTAACGCTTGTGTCCAAACTTTTGCATTACTTGTACTTTTTCCTCAGTCCCACTCTCACCTCAAGGGTCATATGTATTGCCCTAGATATGGAAACTCATTGTTTTTGATGTTTATGCTTTCTGGAAGGCTGCTCTGGTTTTAGATTTGGACTGCTGGTATTTGGATTGTGTTCTTAAGCAAAAGTGTATAATTATTTTTGATCTTTTTCAATGCTCTTTTGATTTAGTTTTTCTATTTTTATCATTTTGAATAAACCTTATTATTATAAGAAAACATTTTGTTCTTTTTAACCAGGGTGCTGTACCACTAAGATGAGAAAATATGGCAGTCAGCTTATATAAAGATCCAGAGAGACATAGTCAAACATAAAGGCAAAGATATGAATCTATCAAAAGATAGTTTGTCAAACTTTAAACCTGATTGAAAAATCAAAGTCAAAGAAATGTGCCTTTTAATTCAAGGAGATCAAAAATAAGAACTTCGCTATACTAAAGACTTAGGGATTTACCTGCAGTCTTGGATAGAGATGGGATGTCAGTGCTGACATTTTTCCCATTCCACCAATAATGTCACTTTCTGTGCACTTTCATTTTGTTTCCTAGACAACATAACAAATGGCAGCAGTAATAAGAAACCAATTACATCAAAGAATTATATTAACAACATTAAAGAAATGTTGAAATTGGAAACTGCTTTAAAATACATATTTTATCTATATTCCCCATCATTTTAAAATCATTAATGGGTAATACAAAACAGAGAAAAACATTTATGAAACATCACAAAAATTGTTTTGCAGTTATAAGCTTGGCCTTGTTGTAGTGTTTGTGCAGGCCATAAGGCCATCATTTCAGGTCCAGACATACTGAATGTTTCTGATTTAAAGAGTTTTTTGATTTTTCTGAAACTCGTAATTCATAAGAAAATAAGAAAACATTTAAAAACTGTAAATTTAAGATGCTACGTTGCAGTGTTAATCATTATAGCACATACATACTATACAGCGGGGAAAATAAGTATTTAACACTTCAGTGTTTTTCTCTGTAAATATAATTCAGATGGAGCTATTGACATGCACATATACAAAGAAACCAAAACAAGTTAAGTCCATAAATTAAATTATGTGTAATAAAGTTGAATGACATAGGGAATAAGTATTGAACACACTTACTGAAATGTATTTAATACCTAGTAGAAAAGCCTTTGTTAGTAATGACAGCTTCAAGACGTGTCCTGTATGGAGAAACTAGTCGCATACATTACTCAGGTGTGATTTTGGCCCATTCTTCCACACTACCTGTCTTCAAACCCTGAAGGTTCTGGGGGCCTCTTCTATGAACTCTGATCTTCAGTTCTATCTGTAGATTTTCCATTGAATTCATGTGAGGTGATTGACTGGGCCATTCCAGCAGCTTTATTTTCTTTCTCTGAAACCAACTGAGAGTTTCCTTGGCTGTGTGTTTGAGATCATTGTCTTGCTGAAATTTCTACCCTTGTTTCATCTTCAGCATCCTGGTAGATGGCAGCAGACTCTTATGAAGAATGTCCCGGTATATTTCTCCATTCATCCTTCCTTCAATTATATGAAGTCCGCCAGTACCATATGCTGAAAAACAGTGCCACACCATGACGGTCTGCAGTGCCATTTCTCCTCCAAATATGGTGTGCGCAATGACATACAAAGAGTTCAATTTTGGCCTCATTTGACCAGATTATATTCTCCCAATATTTCATTGGCTTGTCCAAATGTTGTGCAGCAAACTTTAAATGAGCTTCAACATGCTTTTCATTCAGCAGTGGAATCTTGCACAGTGAGCATGCATAGATGCCATGGCAGTTGAGTGTTTTACTTATTATTTTCTTTGAAACAACTATACCTGCTAATTGCAGGTCTTTCTGAAGCTCTCCATGAGTGGTCCTTGGGTCTTGGACAACTCTTCTGATTATTCTTTTGACTTCTCTGTCAGAAATCATGCAAGAAATGCCTGGTCATGGCTGGTTTATGATGAAATGATGTTCTTTCCACTTCCGGATTATGGCCCCAATGGTGCTCACTGCAACATTCGGAAATTTAGAAATATGTCTGTAACCAATGTCATCAGTATATTTTGCAACAATAATTTTGTGAAGGTCTTGAGAGAGCTCTTTGCTTTTACCCAGCATGAGATGCTTCTTGTGTGACACCTTCATAACTAAAAACCTTTTTATAGGCCACCAATTAAGACTAAAGCAGCTGATATTAATTTGCACTGAGAGGGGGCTATCAGGATTGTTTTCGAAATACTGACAGATTTCAGATGGTTTCTTGGCTTTCCATGCCTTTTTGCACATCCTTTTCTTCATGTGTTCAATACTTATTCGCTGTGTCACTACACCTTATTACACATGCTTACAGTTGTGCTTGAAAGCTTGTGAACCCTTTAGAATTTTCTATATTTCTGCATAAATATGACCTAAAACATCATCAGATTTTCACTCAAGTCCTAAACGTAGATAAAGAGAAACCAGTTAAACAAATGAGACAAGAATATTATACTTGGTCATTTATTTATTAAGGAAAATGATGATTTAATTTTCCCCATTCTTGAAACTAGAACTGAACTTTAAGAATGCCACTACCTTGTAATCTAAGTGATCAGAATAACAGGTTTCAGCAGTGCTTATACAATGACAAATGTTTAACAAATTACAATTTAAACATGACTAATTAAGACTAAACTAAGATAGTTTACCACTGGTACACTGAAGGAATGGCAGCAGAAAATGGGGCTTTGTAGTCCTATGTGAGCAATAAGTTAAAAATCAGTTATTTTAAGCAGTGAGGTCCATTGCACATTTCTGGTTGTGTCCAAACTTTTGACTGAAAGTTTATAATACAAACTGTTTTGAGATCAATGTAACAAAACCTACCAAAAAGACCACAGTGGGTACTTTGACAGTTTCCTCTAATGTTAGCCCCAGGCTCTTTCTTTTCACCTTGCTATGACCCTGCTTTCAGCAATGGCAACCAGCCTTCCATAAGTCCTATTTGTCACTGAAAATGTGTTCTACAGTAGCATGACCGCAAGACTACAAAGGCTCTAATTACACTGTGCCATTATCATGTGGCACCATTGTGCTTGTAAAAAAAAAAAACTGCACCATGTTGCCAATTAAAACCGCACTCCAGCCGAAGACAGTTCAAAAGTTCACAAGGTCATCCAAGTGAAATCATTTCTTTACACCATAGTTAACACTTTCATAAAGCTTATGATATAAGGAAGACAGAGAAGCTTTACTGATTTTCTTGAATATCAATACAAATAAAACTTCAGATATTTTGACAAAAAATAATTGTGTGATATTCTTTGTTACAAAAGGATTCCTGATTGTGTGGAGTGCAGACTAACAGGAGAAACGCCAAAAGTAGATGAAAGCAGCAGTGTTATAGGAACTGGGATTGGGGGAATTTCAATGAGCAGTGCATTTCATTAGAGAAATTAATTTTGTAATGATTATACTTATGTGAATAAGGGAAAAAATAATTGCATCTGACAATTTTCAGCACATTTGTGTTTTCTGAAATATGGGTGAACTCTTGCAACTGTTGTTGAACCCAAATGAAAAAGAGTCATTATTATTATTGCTTTTAAACTACTTCTCATTAATTTTTCATAAATTGAATGTGCAAGAATACATTAATGTGTTTTTGTTTCACCAAATTATGAAAATGCTTTTCAGTTTAGGGATTTGAAATTAAGATGTGTGACTGTTGTTGCTTTTAGAGAGGCTTTTATTCCATCTACTCACTTATCCATTTCTTCAACTATCCAAACAGCAACCCATTCATCTTCTGATTTTGCTTTAAACAGTACAGGCCAACCATTCGTCTAATTATAGATCTTGATAATCACAGTTTGGTATCAATGGGAGACACCGTCAATCCAGCAGCACTGGAGTAAAGAAGGAACAAGTCCCAGATGGGGTACAACTGTATTCTACAGTAGTTTAGAGTAAGGAGTAGCCAGTTGACATATTTGAGGTAAGGATTTTAGAGTACACAGAGATGAACAGAGGCTATATGAAGACCAATCAGACCTGGGGCCTCATGTATAAACGGTGCGTACGCACAGAAATGTTGCGTAAGAACTTTTCCACATTCAAATCGCAATGTATAAAACCTACACTTGGCGTAAAACCACGCACTTTTCCACGGTACCTCATGCCTTGTCGTATGCAAGTTCTCCGCTCGGTTTTGCAGACTGGCGGCACCCAGCGTCAAAGCAGTGCTACTGTTCCTGTGTGGTTACTCTTTATTTTCATGACGCAGCTTTATAAATACACAGAAACTAACCGCATATTGTTTATTAGTGTAATGCATTTGATTGTAATTAACTTGTAACAATATAATGGTCCAGGGAACAGCCAGAGTATTCCAAATACCATAACTGCTTTAGCGTTGTTACTCTCACTGCACCTTCCTCTTATTTTTCTTCTTCTTTCAGCTCCTCCCGTTAGGAGTTGCCACAGCGGATCATCTTTTTCCATATTACTCTCACTGCACCACTCGGAGTATTTATATCACTGTATCTGAGTGTGAATCACAGCAGCAGCTGATCGGAAAGAGAATTATCGGTATACAGCTTCAAGGACACGCTGTCTCAGCCACTGCAAAACGTTTAAAGCCTTTCCTGTACAGACCTCGCGGTTCAGAAACAGTTTCATCCCAAGAACTTTAAATGCACTCAATCAATTGCACCTTGTAGAACTGTTAGGACTTATAAGTACAATCACCCCACTGTAAACTTACACTACAGTTATAATATCTCACAACCTGAGCCACTTTATAATGCGCGTATTTACATATAATGACGATATCATTTTTAAGGCGAAATGCAGCAAAATATGTTTGTTAAATTATACAGATAAAACTTTAACTTCATTTAAATAATCTATATTCTTCACTGGGAGTGTCGTGAAGGATAGAATAATTAAACATGTACTACGAAGATATTTCAATGTTCCTTAAATGTTTTGAAGAATTGGTGCTAAGCTTACAGATGGCTTTAACGTCTATTACAGAGCTGATTGTATGGCGATCGGTTACTTGGGGAAAGAAAAGCACTGACTGCAGTGGCGGCTACGCCAATATATATTGAATATAAAACAGAAAGAGAAAATAACAACACAGCTAAACGCAGCGACAAATTTCGGCAAAAGTTAAATGCTTGTGTCATGAGCACGAGGCAGCTATGCAGTGCAGTGCAGTGTCTCCGTGCATAAGATAACATATTGACATTGGCCGACGAAGGAGCCACCGATTCTGCCACCACAAGCCTAGAGCCGCCCCTGATTGTACTGCTGTAATAAATTATTTAATCAAAGTGAAACACATGTTTAATAACGTGCTTTAACTCCTATCATCATAAAAATGATATCACGTATACATCTCAGTATTTTAGTTATTCAGAGAGCTGTAATATCATGAATGTCATGGACTCTGTGTCCAGTTGGAGGAAGAGAGCCGGTTTAAGAAGCAAGTAGTGATTCACACAAATAGAGCACATAGAAGATCAAATACAAAACAAAGCATTTAACGTGCTACTTTAATTACGATGTGAATTGAGAAACTGGTTAATTAAACGATTTTAAGATGAAGTTTATGATGTTCTACTTTAATGACAAAATAAACTACGTGATTAAAGTGGAAATGTCGAGATTGAAGTTGACATTTCGTGCTTTTTCCCCACCGTGTGCCTTTTTTCTCTGTACCCTAATAAGCTTTCATATGACACTCAGACAGTGGGCTACAACTCGCCTTTTCATTGCGACTTTGATATGTGACTTCTTTTTTATTTCCGGCACTGTGCGATTTTGTGGATGTGAGCTTTCAAGTTTCTCCAACACGCTATGCCACTCGATCAACTTCATTTTGTTGATTATACCACGGTTTATTTGAACAAATAGTATGTTTTTCATTTGCCTCCACTTGGTATTCGCTAAAATTCTTATATTTTCCCCCGTGCTTTTCCCATTGTCTTTTCACAGAAGGCTGCGCTTAAGGGCGATTTATATTGATTTGCATATTCAAAGAGGCGTAATTCTGGGAGGATTTGGGGCGTTACATAATGCGCGTGCACGAGCGTTAGTTTTCACGCTGATCGGGATTTATGTAGCGGAAGAACATGGAAGTTAGAGTACGCACAGATTCCTGCATCTGGATTTTTCTGTGCGTAAGCACATTTCGGCTTTTGTGCTTACGCCATGTTATAGTGCGAGTTCTACGCACGGCGTTATACATGAGGCCCCTGGACCTGGACCTATCCATTTAAGTGGATTTCATTTGTTCTCCTAAAACTTTATAGTATTTCTCTTTTTACTTTTAGCAAAAGTACAAAACTAAATTGTTCTTATTCTTTATTACTTTTGTTAAATAAGAAATCCCATTTGATCACAGCTCTGATGAAGTATTATTTTAGCCCATTAGATTTTTTTAAGAATTGGCATCCCATGTTTTCTGTTCTCTCTTTTGATTATGGACTGGAACCAGTGTACAACTTGATCTAGCCTTCAACACGTTTTCATTTCAAAACCAGGTAACACATATTGGCATTTGGTTTTAAGGTGGGAGCATAAGTTTCTGTGAAACTAAAGAATTTTATGTGTAAGTGTACATGTAACGATATTTCTAGATGAATGAGAGAATTGGTGGATAACGACAAGATGAATATTATTTTGACATAAATCATGTATCTAGTTGTGTTAGTAACAGTATTGCCACATGTACAGAATACAGTAAAAGTATTACTTGGATATCTGACATGAAAGCTGATTAATATCAGAAAAACCAAGGAGGCGGTCACAGGCTTCAGGAGGCAGATCACCCCGATATCTACATTATAGGGGATGTTGCAAAAATTTCTAAAAATCTTGTTTCTGCTTTGTCATTCTGAGGTATTGACTGTCAGTTGATTGGGGAAAAAAATAATCTTAAATGATTTTACCGCAATTCTGCAAGATAACACAATGGGTCTGAAAATTTAAAATACACTTTATGAGAAGGATTTAAGAGTCATAGTGGACTTGAGCACTATCAGCTGCCAGACAGTGTTTATAAGTCATTAAGAAGGCTCACAAAAGGTTAGGTTTCAATTTTAAACAAAAGAAGAATAAAAGGAGTCAGGATTGAAGTGTTTAAAATTATGAAGGGAATTAGTCCACTGGATCAAGACTGTGACTTTAAAATGAGTTCAGTGTGAACATGAGAATATAATTAGAAACTTGTTTAGGGTAAATTTTGTACAAAATTTGGAAGTTTTTCTTTACACAGAGAACTGCAGACACTTGGAATAAGTGACCAAGTGATGTGGTAGACAGTAGGACTTAAGGGACTTTCAAAACTAGACTTGATATTATTTTAGAAGAATTCAGTTTATAGTACTGGCAAGCTTTGTTGGGCTGAACATCCTGTTCTTGTCTACATTGTTCTAATAACAAAATATGAAGAAGTGAAGGTGTCTGAATAATTTCTGAATGCACTGTACAAAACTCAGGGAATCCAAAATGATCCAAACAACAAGAGCAGTAGCTAATGCCTCACCAATGGTGTTGCAGCAACTCAAATCTTATGTAAACTGAGTGGCTACCTCAGGGGGCTCTGTCAACTTAGGCTCAGCCTACAACAGAAAAGTAAGACATTCAATAGAATTTAAAGAAATTACAAAAGTATCACAAAAAGATAAACAAAACACTTCAGAAGAAAATAACAAAGAATAGGGCTTAACACCATCAAAGATTAGAAAGAAAAATTAGAAAGAAATTAGTGTGAAAAATCCTGTGATGTGTTGCTCATTCATAGTACCAGACTACAAATCAAAGTCTCTTTCGGCAACAATTCAACAATTGTTTTGTCAAGATGGACTCTGGGCTCCAAATCTGATCCCTAGTTTTGAACTACAGTAATCCTTCCTCGATGGCGGGGGTTGCGTTCCAGAACCCCCCCGCGATAGGTGAAAATCCGTGAAGTAAAAACCATATGTTTGTATGGTTATTTTTAGATATTTTAAGCCCTTATAAACTCTCCCACACTGTTAACATTATTAGAGCTCTCCAGACATGAAATAACACCCTTTAGTCAAAAGTTTAAACTGTGCTCCATGACAAGACAGAGATGACAGTTCTTTCTCACAATTAAAAGAATGCAAACATATCTTCCTCTTCAAAGAATGCGTTTCAGGAGCAGAAAATGTCAGAGAGAGAGAGAGAGACAGTGTGAGAGAAAAGCAAACAATCAAAAAATCAATACGTGCTTTTGGGCTTTTAAGTATGCGCACCGCGATAAAGCAGATGCAAAGAAGGGAGCAATGTGAAGGTAGTCTTTCAGCATTTTTAAGTGTAGCGTCCATTTCTTCTAGGCAAACAGCCTCTGTGCAAACAGCCCCTCTGCTCACACCCCTTCCGTCAGGCGCAGAGAATATCAGAGAGAGTGAGAGAGACAGAGAAAAGCAAACAATCAAGCACCACGCGGGAAGCACATCATACGCGGTGGTGTGCTGGGGAGGCAGCATAAAGATGAAAGATGCCTCACGCCTGAACAAACTTGTTAAGAAGGCAAGCTCTATTGTAGGAGTAAAGTTAGACAGTTTAACATCTGTGGCAGAGCGACGGGCACTAAGCCAACTCCTGTCAATCATGAAGAATCCACTACATCCACTGAGCAGTGTCATTTCCAGGCAGAGAAGTAGCTTCAGTGACAGACTTTTGTCACTGTCCTGCTCCACTGACAGACTGAGGAGATCGTTACTCCCCCACACTATGCGATTCTTCAATTCCACCCTGGGGAGTAAATGCTAGCATTACTCAAAGTTATTGTCTGCTTTTTTATTTTTATTTTTTTTTCATTTTTCATTTTTATTACTATTTAATTTCATTTTTTTTTTTTGTATCAGTATACTGCTGCTGAATTATGTGAATTTCCCCTTGGGATTAATAAAGTATCTATCTATCTATCTATCTATCTATCTATCTATCTATCTATCTATCTAATTGCATCCAGTGTAGCCTTGGTGGCTCTTGATCAGGAAATGGACGTCACTAGGTTGTTTCACAATAATTAAGATTAGGTAAATAAGTAGGTTTCATATTTCTGTTATCGTTTTAACCCTAAAATAGTGACTTAACATCAGGGACCAATTTAATTGACCTTAAGCTTAGTGTTTGGGCGAGGGGAAGACCATCTCAAGTGGTGTCCGCTTTCTGAACAAGACCCACCTTGAGCAGTTTCTCGTGCAGAATGGAAAATTCATTTCTGAATCTGCATCTGAAAGTTTTTAAGCATCTTCGCACCTTGAGTGGACAGTCTTACAATCAGCACATTGAATTTTAGACAGGGAGTTCTCGCCATTTTGTGAAATGGCTGGCCAAAGTATATACGCTGGTCATGTTTAGTAATTTGGACTTTGGCCACACCTCGTGGCCAAAATGCGAAACAGATAGCCAATTCGGGAAATAGCTGAACTTATATATATATATATATATAGTAACAAATTGACTCCAGACAGTCACAAAGGTTTGGGGCAGCCACCCATATAATATGATCCTGGCTGCAAAAAGGTTTGAAAAAGTTGAATTGTTTACAAGACAGAGTCCAAAACAGAATTGATTAAGTGCAGGTAAAATGGTGGTTTTAAGGGCTGGAAGAGGAAATGAGGTCATCCATGCCAGAACTAGAAGTGACAACTTCGGGACCGGAAATGATGTCATCAGTGGTGCCGGAAACAGAAATGACATCATCTGTGACGCCAGAACCTGATGGGATTTCCCAGGAATGGTCTGCAAGAGACTGAGAGAGACAGTAAGCACACTCCGCCACCCCCGGTCTGACTTAGTATTACCGTTACTTAAGCCCTTTAGCTGCATCCTATTCGCACGTGTGTGACAAGGCTCCCCCCTCAGCCCAGACCTGCAGGGTCGGGCGTCCTTCACAGAGAGGTTGTGAGAACAAGAATGGAGGGAGCCCCTACGATGAACAAGCAAATACTTATATGGTTAAAGATCAAGAAACCACCTTGTTAACTGAGGGTTCGACTACCTGTGTAGGGCCATCCACTGTAAGTGAATTCCCGACCCAAGAGGTAGTACCTCAACTGCGTAATTGGCCATTTAATTGCAAGTGCTCTCGTTCCACTGCCGCAAACCTGGTTTCCTGTACCAACAGTTTCCGGCTCAGGTACATAACGGGGTGTTCAACATCATCGATGTTTTGACTCAGCATGGCACCCAGGCCTGTGTCCAAAGCGTTGGTCTGGAGAATGAAAGGAAGAGAAAAATTAGGAGCTTTCACAACTGGTGCTGACGTAAGGGCCTGTTTTAAGTCACTAAATGCAACCTTGTATCATCCCATACCACATTATTAGGAACCCTCTTCCTTGTCAAATTAGTCAAGGGCGCCGCTCTCTCCAAAAATCAGGGTACAAACCGGCAGTAATACCCGGCTAGTCCAAGAAAAGCTTGGACTTGCCTCTTGGTCCGCGGACCGGGCCATTGTACTATGGCTTCTATCTGTGAACACTGTGGTTTTATAGAACCCCGACCCACCAGGTAGCCGAAATATTTAGCTTCTTTCAATCCAAAGAATCATTTCTTTGGATTAATCCAAAGCCCAGCTTTTATTAGCATCCAAAGCACTGTAGTGACCTGTTGTACGTGTTCTTTCCATGTGCTGGAGTAGATGATGACGTCATCCGGGTAGGCAGCACCATACGCATTATGGGGGAGGAGCACTCTATCTACCAGACGCTGAAAAGTTGCAGGTGTCCCCTGTAACCCGAATGGGACGACGCGATACTGCCAGTGTCCGCTAGGGGTACTAAATGCAGTCTTGACCTTTGCGGAATACCCCTTCGTCATGTCAAGTGTGGTCAAAAATTGAGGTCGTCCACTTGAGGCATCGGATAAGCATCGAATTGGGAAACTTGATTAAGCCAACGGAAGTCATTGCAAAACCTCCAACTCTGTCAGGCTTACTAACCAAGACAATGGGACTGGACACAGGGACTATAACTTTCCTCTATCACACCTAGGTCCAGCATGTGTTTGATTTCAAGCTCCACTTCAACTTTCTTTGCTTCAGGAAGTCGATACGGGCATTCTCAAACGACAACCCCAGGTTCGGTCACAATATCATGCGTAATCAGAGAGGTCCATCCAGGTTTCTCACTCACAACCTCTGGGACGGAGAGGATAGCTGTTTCCAGCTCCTGTCTCAGTCTGGAATTTACCTCTGGTCCAAAATTAAGGATGGTAGATTGAGTAAAGAATGAGCGGGGCTGAGCGGAGAAGGGATCCGGATTCCATTCCTTCCACAGCTTCAGCAAGTTCACATGATAAATCCGCTCTCTCGGTCGACAATTGGGCTGTTTCACCAAATAATCAATGAGTCCTTTTCTCTTCTTAATTTCGTAAGGTCCTTGCCAGTGGGCAAGTAATTTGGAATGAGAGGTTGTACCCAAGACCATGACCCAATCCCCCAGTTGGAATTCTTGGAGGGTGGTGCCCCGGTCATAATAGCAGGCCTGTGCTGCTTACGCTTCCTCTATATGACTTTTTAAGATTGGTTGAATTTTTCCAAATCTATTGCTTAATTGTGCGATATATTCTAATATATTGGCAGAGGGAAGAGCCTCTCTTTCCCGTCCGTCTTTTAAAATATCCAATATTCCCCTGAGTTGTCATCCATATAATAATTCAAATGGTGAGAATCCCGTGGAGGCTTGTGGGACTTCCCGATATGCAAACTGATCCCAGTTTCTCTCATCCCCGCTGACCAGTTTGCGAAGCATTTGTTTGAGAGTCTAATTAAACCTGTCTATGAGACTGTCGGTTTGGGAATGATACACCGTGGTCCTTAAGTGCTTTATTTTAAGTAATTTGGCAGTCTCCCTGAACATCTCCGAGGTGAAAGGCGTCCTTTGATCCGTAAGGACTTCTTTAGGGATACCGTAATGTGTGACTAATTCCCGTGCAATTGCCTTAGATGTGGCTGAGAGCAAAGGAACACCCTCAGGATATTGAGCAGCATAATCCACAAGAACTAATATGTACTTATGTCCTCGGGCTGAGGGATCCAAGGGTCCTATGAGATCGACCCCAATACATTCAAAAGGGACATCAACCAAGGGAAGAGGAACAAGAGGAGCACGGTCCCTCCTAGGAATTTGCCGTAATTGACAGTTGGGACAAGAGACACAAAAACGGTGAACCTCTTCATTAATTCCTGGCCAGTAAAATCTGAGCTTAATTCGCTCTAGTGTTTTTTCGGTGCCCAAATGGAATGCGCTAACTCACAGACCTGCCGCTCTACCACCCCCTGGTCTGACATAGTATTACCATTACTTAAGCCCTTTAGCTGCCACATAATCACACATGTGAGACAATATATATATATGTAAATATATATATATATATATATATATATATATATATATATATATATATATATATATATATACTAGCAAAATACCTGCGCTTTGCAGTGGAGAAGTAGTGTGTTAAAGAATTAATGAAAAAGAAAAGGAAACATTTTAAAAATAATGGAACATTATTGTCAATGTAATTGTTTTGTCACTGTTATGAGTGTTGCTGTCATATATATATATATATACACACAAACACATACATATAAACATATATATACATATACACATATACATATACAGTGGTGTGAAAAACTATTTGCCCCGTTCCCGATTTCTTATTCTTTTGCATGTTTGTCACACAAAATGTTTCTGATCATCAAACACATTTAACCGTTAGACAAATATAACACAAGTAAACACAAAATGCAGTATTTAAATGATGGTTTTATTATTTATGGAGAAAAAATCCAAACCTACATGGCCCTGTGTGAAAAAGTAATTGCCCCCTGAACCTAATAACTGGTTGGGCCACCCTTAGCAGCAATAACTGCAATCAAGCATTTGCGATAACTTGCAATGAGTCTTTTACAGAGCTCTGGAGGAATTTTGGCCCACTCATCTTTGCAGAATTGTTGTAATTCAGCTTTATTTGAGGGTTTTCTAGCATGAACCGCCTTTTTAAGGTCATGCCATAGCATCTCAATTGGATTCAGGTCAGGACTTTGACTAGGCCACTCCAAAGTCTTCATTTTGTTTTTCTTCAGCCATTCAGAGGTGGATTTGCTGGTGTGTTTTGGGTCATTGTCCTGTTGCAGCACCCAAGATCACTTCAGCTTGAGTTGACGAACAGATGGCCGGACATTCTCCTTCAGGATTTTTTGGTAGACAGTAGAATTCATAGTTCCATCTATCACAGCAAGCCTTCCAGGTCCTGAAGCATCAAAACAACCCCAGACCATCACACTACCACCACCATATTTTACTGTTGGTATGATGTTCTTTTTCTGAAATGCGGTGTTCCTTTTATGCCAGATGTAACGGACATTTGCCTTCCAAAAGTTCAACTTTTGTCTCATCAGTCCACAAGGTATTTTCCCAAAAGTCTTGGCAATCATTGAGATGTTTCTTAGCAAAATTGAGACGAGCCCTAATGTTCTTTTTGCTTAACAGTGGTTTGCATCTTGGAAATCTGCCAAGCAGGCCGTTTTTGCCCAGTCTCTTTCTTATGGTGGAGTTGTGAACACTGACCTTAATTGAGGCAAGTGAGGCCTGCAGTTCTTTAGACGTTGTCCTGGGGTCTTTTGTGACCTCTCGGATGAGTCATCTCTGCGCTCTTGGGGTAATTTGGGTCGGCTGACCACTCCTGGGAAGGTTCACCACTGTTCCATGTTTTTCCCCATTTGTGGATAATGGCTCTCAATGTGGTTCGCTGGAGTCCCAAAGCTTTAGAAATCGCTTTATAACCTTTACAAGACTGATAGATTTCAATTACTTCTGTTCTCATTTGTTCCTGAATTTCTTTGGATCTTGGCATGATGTCTAGCTTTTGAGGTGCTTTTGGTCTACTTCTCTGTGTCAGGCAGCTCCTATTTAAGTGATTTCTTGATTGAAACAGGTGTGGCAGTAATCAGGCCTGGGGGTGGCTACGGAAATTGAATTCAGGTGTGATACACCACAGTTAGGTTATTTTTTAACAAGGGGGCAATTACTTTTTCACACAGGGCCATGTAGGTTTGGATTTTTTTTCTCCCTAAATAATAAAAACCATCATTTAAAAACTGCATTTTGTGTTTACTTGTGTTATATTTGACTAATGGTTAAATGTGTTTGATGATCAGAAACATTTTGTGTGACAAACATGCAAAAGAATAAGAAATCAGGAAGGGGGCAAATAGTTTGTCACACCACTGTATATATACACACATACATACACACACATATATATATACACACACGTACATATATATACACATACACACACATATATAAACATATATATACATATACATATATACATACACACATATATACATATACACATACATATATACACACACACATACATCCACATATATATACATATATAAACATATACACACATATATATGGTTGAAATAGTTTTTACTGTCAAATAATGCAAAGGGTACGCGACACGTGTTTAGCCCTAATTATGGGCTCATCAGGCATACACACTCACTGCACTCCCTCTCGGGAATCGAATCTCGGGCGTCAGCAGCGAAGCCTCTTACGTAGCGCCACGGCGTGTGGTTCGTTTATTTGACAGTATGTAGATTGGGGTAATTACATTCAAGGCATTCATAGTATGAATCACAATCCAATTTTATGAGTGGTTACCTACCAGGTAACGCTTGTGTTTGGTCAGCAAGTCGGCTAACGTCTGCCACGGTGCCCTCTTTCAGTTGTGAGAAGCAAATCATAGAATGCTTGAAATAGTTTTTACTGTCAAATAATGCAAAAGAGTACGTGACACGTGTTTTGCCCTAATTCTGGGCTCATCAGGCATACACACTCACTGCCCTCCCTCTTGGGAATCGAACCTCCGGCGTCAGCAGCGAAGCCTCTTATGTTGCGCCATGGCGTGTGGTTCGTTTATTTGACAGTACCTAATTACATAGGTAATTACACAGGTAATTACATTCAAGGCATTCGTAGTCTGAATCACAATCTGACTGTATGGGTGGTTATGTTAAGCCTTATGATAATGTTCCCGCACGGAGGATTCAGAGAGACGCACTGGGAGAAGTATAATCTGTACCTCTCTACAGTTTTCTTTATTTTCGGATTGTAATGTTCATCAAATTTAAATATCATCTGGTCCAGTGGCAGACCGTGCATTTCACACCTAGGCCTTCAGTAGTGCTCCGTTTGAATCAACCCGCCCCTCAAAAACTAATTTATGGTTATAAAAACCATCTTAATATGCAGAAATACAGTATAAAGAGCCGCTGCATCGCAGATAGATAACTCCTGTAGCCACAATAAATGCCTTTATTGAATAGACAAACCAGGGGTGAACAAGTTCCTTTCTACTGCAGCTACAGCCGTGACACACATAAAAAACATCAATAATAACTCATAAACTTGCAATATTATTTAGGAAAATCGCAGCATTTTACTCACCAAAAATTCGGATTATTTGTAAACAAAATCCATCCTCCTCTCTTTCCTCAAAAACAGTTCAATTACTCTGTCGTACAGATTATCCGTGTGCTTCAGTTCCATCAAAAAGTCCCTTTCTATCGCCATCGAAGATAATGCTGAAAGTCGAACCCGCCCTGTCGTATTTCTGGCATAAGTTTTAATTCGCTTTAGGGCAGAAAATGTCCGCTCGACAGAAGCAGTGTACACGGGAATGGTCACCGCCAAATATTACAATGTGTACAGCTGCCCTATGCTCTCATTTAGATTTTTCTGATGAAGGAAGTCAAGGAGATCAGTGGGAGATTTTCCTGCAAAATCATCCATGGTATACATTACAGTCAGTTTTGTTTTTAGCCAAGACAGATCAAAAACTGCTACATGACTGTTGTGTTAAACTGGAGAAGGCTGCATGCGGGAAATTTTTCTCGTATTCCCGAAATTTCTGGGGGTCGAGGAGCATGACAAACATCAGCTTTTCGTGGTCTTGAAATCTTGTCTGTGTCTGGCAAATAATATTGTCAGACCACCAACTCAAAATCTTATTGGTTGAAGCAACAGTTTAATCGACATTTATTCTGTGTTAGAGTGCCTGCACAACGGATTGTGAAGGCCTCTCTGCCAGGAAACAAATGATGGCTGAAATGTGATTGGTTAAATGCTTTAATACGAAAAAACATGTCTGGAAGCAGCACAACCATCGGATTAAACTTGTATCTCGCGAATATCTTGTGCGATCTTGCGATGTCCATGGCTTTATTTAATTTTAGCTCAGACCCGGCACTTAAAAGTTTCTCTTGCACTTTCACTGAGGGAGGGTTTCCGCAGTAGCTGCACTTATGAATATGCTAAGCACAGTCCTTAACCCGCAAATATTCACCTTATATGGGCAGGCACTCAATTATTCGAGCTGCAGGCTATGGCTTTATACAGTATATGGACGAAATTAGGTTCCAGTTATGACCGTTACACGTAGAATTTCGAAATGAAACCTGCCTAACTTTTGTAAGTAAGCTGTAAGGAATGAGCCTGCAAAATTTTAGCCTTTCACCTACACGGGAAGTTGGAGAATTAGTGATGAGTGAGTGAGTCAGTCAGTGAGGGCTTTGCCTTTTATTAGTATAGATATATATATATATATATTGTAAGATATGGCCGTCCATTCATCCCAGCCAATACCCCCAAGCCGCCAGGTGGAGCCCTCCTTGCAGCATGGAGGTCCCCAGAAGACCACCAGGGCATCATGGACAATGTGGTTTTTATGCACAGCCCTGCTGGATGCCATGGGGCCACAGGAGGGAGCTGCAGGGAGGACCGAGGGCTTCTTCAGTGCCCTGTGACCCGGAGGTTCGTCATAGGAAGAGCGACGGACTTCGGGTTGAAAAAAAGAACTTTTACCTGACCCAGAAGTGATTGAGAATCACATGGACTGGAGATAGGGAACACTTCCGGGTCAAGGAATATAAAAGGACTGTGGAAGCTCCCAGACGGGGAGCTGAGATGGCAGGCAGGGTGGCTAAGCGTCTAGGAGATTGGAGGATTTGGTTATTGTTTATTGGTTTATTGAGTATTTGGGAGTGGAGGGTGCTTTGTGCACTTTATTATTATAATAAATAACTATTTGGACTTTTATCTGTTGTCTGAGGTGGTGTCTGAGGGTGCAAGGGTGCGAGCATACCCTTAATGTGTCACTATATATATATATATATATATATATATATATATATATATATATATATATATATATATATATATATATATATATATATATATATATATATATATATATATACGTGTGTATGTGTTACTGCATTAACAAGACTCAAAAAAAAACATATTATGTTACTTCACAGAAGTATTGGAGTCTTTTTCCCAAAGGCGTTGCTTGCTGGGGGTTGGTAATAATAATGTATACATCACTGCTCTGGCTGTCTGGTGACAGGTAGTGATGAAGAGGTTAAGCACATGAATAATATGTGTGATAAATAAAGCAAATGAGACAAATTAAGGGTTGGGGAACCTTCCCGTATTCTGGTTGTTGGTTCCAGTACTTGGCAACAAGGTCAAGGTTACAACAAAAAGTTTGACACATTTGACAAAAACTCGGGGGTCAGGAGGCTTTTTATAGAGGGACAAATCAAATTAACAGAATTTACGAAGAGGGATGTTGCTGCAGATGATGTCAAGAATGGAGGGATGGAACTGAAGTCATCAGGACGGGACCGGAACTGAAGTGATTCCCTGGGCTGGAACGGAGCGTTTTCTTCGGGGTGTGGAAATGCGGTGGAGATCGGTATACTCGCATCTTTCTGTAGGTGAAAGGGAGAGAAAAAGATTAATAACGTGATCCAAATCCCCTTTTCTTGTAGTTTCATGCGCAATAGAGCCCGCTGACTGTCCCCTAATCGCACATGTCTGACATATGCAATTGAGCAAAAAGAACTGAACAGATGTTATAAGTATACATTAAATTTTGCATGTTATGAGGAATGATTATCATAGCTCCGTTTGGTATATGGCAAGAAGCAAATATAGTGGATGGTATGTCAGCTGCATGCAATCCAATAAGAGAAACCTATTAATATAGTGTTGGTTTAGTATTTATCCTGCTGTTTACTATAGGTTGTGATGGACAGCTGGGGACTTGTCTGGCCGGGGTGCCCCTCTGATGGAAGGAGCGGGAGAGGGGACATGTTCACGGCAAAATCTCTCCTGAAACACGAGAGGGTAAATCTCCGGAATTACATTGGGTCATGGGTTTCGAGTTTAGAAGCTCAACCTGCTGGGGCCCGTGGCCACCACAAGGGGGTGTCTGGAAAGTACCTGAGTCCTGGACACCCAGAACTGCTGCTGGGAGAGGATCTGGGAACACATGGAGCACCTCCAGAGGACCTTACAGCACTTCCGCCACACCCAAAAGTATTATCTGAAGACAATTGGAGAGCACCTGGAGCACTTCCGTGTGCAGTATAAAAGTGGCCGCCTCACTCTGTTTGGGTAGCCAGAGTTGGGAGGTGGAGGACAAAGCTTGCTGAGACAGGAGTGCAGGCAGCAGAGGAGAAAGAAGGAAGGAAGGGAGAGAGAGAGACAGAAAGGGACTGCGCAGTAGTGTGCTTGCTAACTGTGTACTGTGCTCTGAAGTGGGGAGCAAGAAATAGAGCTGCCCTACGAGAAATAAGTAGTGTTATTTTGCATGTGTGCATCTTTAAACCTGTCTGTATCTGGGTTTGGGGAACTGTACGTACGTATTTCTTGAAATGACTACACCTCTGTTACATAGTGCATGAGAGTGTAGTATTTGGAGGAAAGAGAGTTGCATCATTAGTAGATATGAAGACCTGCTTGGGGCAGCGAGGATCTCTTTAAAATAGAAATGAATATTTTTGGATTTGGTAACATTTCATGCAGATTTAAAATGGAACAAATGTGATTTGATCAGACATCTTGGGGTGTTGAAAGACTGGCACATCTGTGACAGATCTAAAATATTAAAAAGGTACTGAATAAGCATGAAGAGCTGCTATTGAACAGGCTTAGGTGGGTGTTTTAAAGGAATATTATTCCAATATCACATTGAAACAAAATACCATGTAACATATTCATATATTTATACAACTACATAGTACAGATATATGAATTTCTAAACTACAAACCTCCCACTCTATAAAATAAGGGTGCACAATGTTTGGAAAGTTAATGCCATTTAGTAATGAAGGAGAAAAAAAAACCAAAAAGTCTACAAATATCATGGAGAAAAGAATAACCGATGAGGGATGGTAGACCTACCCAAAAGGCAATGCATCCAACTCCTCCCTAGGCATCCTACTATTTACTATGATTAATAAGTGAAATGAGGTCCGATACTGGACTTAACACTATGTGATTGATAGTTAAATAGACAGACAGATTGACATGAAAGACAGTTTAAAAAAATAAAAATTCATCTATTCATTCCTTTAACCATATTCATCTATATTAAACTGTGAGTGAAACACAGTAGCATACAGAAGTCCTTCTACATGGGCGGTATCCAAGCCCCTCCGGGTGGCCCCCTAATTCCCAGACAGTATTCAGGCAGGTGTTTCCAATTTTAGTAAAATCACTTGCAGTTAAAGTTGAACCAGTGGCTAAGCTACTCCAGCACAGCAACCATTGAATGGTCTCTCTTGAGACCAGTGTAAAACAGCTGTTGGCGTGCTAGCAGGTAGTGGTCTGTGTGAAATAATCCAGGTTTCATCTTGTGTACTGTGTAAATGCTACAAGTGACGGATTCCAGAGATGGGTTTCCAAATGACTGTAGAAGCCAGAATTTTATGAAAGACACCACAGACTAATTAAAGGCCACTTTGTATTATAGCAAAAGTGATTAATTTATAGTTATAATGAATTCCTCCCAGATTGTTCTATGAACAGAATGAAACCATGGGTGTTTTTCCCATAAAGTAAAATATTATCTTCTTAGTAAAAATCAAACACAAGTCATAGGCATATTTGACATGGAGACGAAGTTCAGTGACCCCACCCCTGCATCCACTTCAAGGACCTTTGTTTTGCACACATGCTTCAATACTAGCAGTTTATGTGAACATGCACCATGATAATGAAGAAGTCATTTATTTCAAAAACAGAAATTACATGACTGTAATGAGAGAATTCTTAAATCAATTTAGACTGAAAAGTGTTTAAAAAATTGAACTTTTTTTACATTATGAAATATCCATATAAATATGATCATTATTAAAGTTCTCTAAGCACACAGCTAAGGCTGCCAACAAGGAATTTGGTGACTTTAAATTTATCTATACTAATAAAAGGCAAACCCCTCACTGACTGACTGACTCATCACTAATTCTCCAACTTCCCGTGTAGGTAGAAGGCTGAAATTTGGCAGGCTTATTCCTTACAGCTTACTTACAAAAGTTAAGCAGGTTTCATTTCGAAATTCTACACGTAACGGTCATAATGGTCGATAACGGTCGACAACGTCCGCCATGTTGAATTTTCTTATTTATGGCCCCATCTTCACGAAATTTGGTAGGTGGCTTCCCTGCGCTAACCAAAACCGATGTACGTACTTATTTCGGTGGTATGATACCACTGTCGGCCGCCATTTTGAATTTTCCAAACGTCACTAATTCTCCAACTTCCCGTGTAGGTAGAAGGCTGAAATTTGGCAGGCTCATTCCTTACAGCTTACTTACAAAAGTTAAGCAGGTTTCATTTTGAAATTCTACGTGTAACGGTAATAACGGTCAACAACATCCGCCATGTTGAACTTTCTTATTTATGGCCCCATCTTCACGAAATTTGGTAGGCGGCTTCCCTGCGCTAACTGAAACCAATGTACATACTTATTTCGGTGGTATGACATCACTGTCAGCCGCCATATTGAACTTTCCAACGTCACTAATTCTCCAACTTCCTGTGTAGGTAGAAGGCTGAAATTTGGCAGGCTCATTTCTTACAGCTTACTTACAAAAGTTAAGCAGGTTTAATTTCAAAATTCAATGCATAACGGTCATAACGGTCAACAACGTCCGCCATGTTGAACTTTCTTATTCATGGCCCCATCTTCACGAAATTTGGTAGGCGGCTTCCCTGCGCTAACCAAAACCAATGTACGTACTATTTTTTAGTGGTATGACGCCACTGTCAGCTGCCATATTGAATTTTCCAACGTCACTAATTCTCCAACTTCCCATGTAGGTAGAAGGCTGAAATTTGGTACTTATTTCGGTGGTATGATGCCACTGCCGGCCTCCATATTGAACTTTTCAACAGTCTTTGTTACTTATGGGCCCATCTTCAACAAATTTGGTACTAAGGTTCCCAACGCTAATTGAATCCTACTTACGTACATATATACGTTCATAGCCTGCAGCTCGGTCACCGTGTGAGGCGGCGTTGGGTCCCCCATCCCAACGCCTCCCACGTTGTTTGCTGACTTCCTATATAAGGCCGTCCGTTGCTCCAGTCTCTACATTCCCTTCCTTGCTTCGCCACGGGATTCACGTCTCCCTGCTGATAACTACAGCCTTTTTATTTAATCCATGGCTTCTCCGCTGTTTTATTGTTCATTTATTACGATTATAGTTATTGTGTAGGTATTTTAGACTTACTTTACATTGTTCAGATACCCATTTCCTTTATCATTCCAACCGTACCCGCATTAACATGTCTATCGAGGTGATCACCATCGATCAAACAACTGTCACTTACCGAGTGGTTTCCAAGCCTGGAGATGGCATCTACCTTTTCCATTCTCTTTGGTACATATTGCACGGCCATATCAGGCTCACTCTTGATATCCGGAGGAACATTGTGTCTTATGTATTGAATGACTGGGACAGGTTCAAGGTGTGGACTGATGGTACAGGAGATAATTATACTACACAGGAGCACTATAAGAGTGAAATGCTTAAGCCCTTCACCTATACATCTGCATGTGAGTTGATGGCTGCCGCTGAATTGTTTGGTTATCGCTTTCAAGTGTACTGAAATGGCCAAATATTTTACACCTTTGGACAACCGCCAATTCCTCTTAAACATCTTAGATTCACAGGTGACGATTTCAGTAATAGTCACTTTGATGTTTATGAATGTTTAAACTCTCAAAAGTTGGATGTGAAGTTATCGATGAAACTGGTTGTATACTTACAACGCTTGAAAGATGCTGAATGTCACTTCAACACAAATCCTACAAATACTGTCGTAATTGAAACAAACCATGAAACTCAAACTGATTATTACAGCAGCAATCCAAGCTGTGAGAGTTGAGACAAGATTGCTTTTCACATGGCCAACTGTACATTGCATGCTTAAGAGTAAGCTCAGCACACAGCTTGGTCATATTACAACCGGAGGGCCGAACTCAAAATGTGGTATACAAAGAGATCCTTAACAAATAATTATTGGTATATTTTCCCTCAGTTTAAAAAGGTTTAATTTTCTTCTTAATAAAACTTTTAGGGCAGTACTTCACCGCTGCGAAGCGCGGGTATTTTGCTAGTCTTGTATAAATGGTGATTGATGTGTGTGTTTGTGTCCTGTCAGTGAACAGCATCCCATCCAGGGTGGAATCCTGCCTTAATTATTTCCATAGATAGAGAGATAGACAGATAGATAGATGTTAAAGGCATTATATAATAGATAGATAGATAGATAGATAGATAGATAGATAGATAGATAGATAGATAGATAGATAGATAGATAGATAGATAGATAGATAGAAAGTGTCACACGTGTGTTTAGGAGACAACTAAAGGGCTTGAATACATGTAATTCCATGCCAGACCAGGGGTTGGCGAAGTGCACTAATTTTCCCTCTCAATCTTTTGCAGAGCATTCTAGGGAAATCCCGCCCGGCTCTGGGGCAGCCAATAATGTCACTTCCGGTTCCGGTATTGATGACATCACTTCCTCTACTGGCCTTTAAAGACAACATCTTGTCTCCAGAAAATCAGTTCTATTTTGGACTCAGGTGAATGAACATGTCTTGTGTTATTGAATCAGTTTTGCAGCCGGGAACAATTAAACGGGTGGGTGCCCCAAACCTTCTTAATGTCTTATCGATGTTTATGTGACAGTGGCGTAGTCGGCAGGATGGAGAAGACCCAGAAGAGAATGGGACCGGACCTGGATCATGTCCAGGTGGGAGAGTACCTGGGCCGAGCTTTCGGGTGGGGATTGTGTGTCGGAGTTCGGAAAGAACCGGTGCAGACTCCACTCCCTTTGTCTAGTTCCAGGCCACCTAAATCAAATAGGGAGAGTGTCGATGGGACATACAGACATAGGCTGGTTTCTATGGGGGAAGCAATGGGGACTTATTATGCTCTCTCGGAGGAGAGAGCTGTCCTCCCCACCGGGGCTAAGGCCCCAGAGTAAAGTAGGAATTCCCCAGACCAGCAGGTCAGGAAAGTACAAGACTGGATATTTGACCCTGAGCGGTCCACCCGGGAACAGCTTGATGTTCTCTGGGAAGAAGTGGCAGGTTGGTTAAGGCCCACTGAATGCACCTCCTTCCAAATAGTTAAGAAGGTGGCATGCTTTATATTAATAAATAGCCTGCCAGAGTATTTCACCCAGCCGGTCTGGGGAGATTTTTCCAATGTAAACGCAATTTGGGAGAGTAGAACGGTCCTTAAGTGGACGATGTAGAGATTATATCCCTCTTAATCTGCCCTCTTGGCATAAACCAGAGTTTGCACCAGAGTCCCCAATTCCGCGGGCGTGGCCCTCGCTCAGGAGCGAGGCGGAATGTAAATGGAGAGAGAGGGGTGGATTGTGTGCACTTTTAAACCCCTTGTTAATGGCTCATTCGGGAGAGGTAATAGTAAACGGTTTCAAAGTGAAAGCTCTATTTGGTTCGGGCAGCAACATTTCTATTGTTGATCGCCGATACGTGCTACTATGACAGTGGTTAAAAACAAAGACCAGAATTACCTGTGTGCATGGAGATAATCGCTCCTCTAGATCCACCCGATGTTTCATCAGCCACGGAGGATCCCCTAAAAGAATCATAGTAGCTGTCCTCCCAAATCTACCGTGCGCTGTGATTCTTGGGAGAGACTGGTCTATTATTAAAAGCGGTGCAGTACTGATCTCTCCTAATCCAAAATTGGGCCTAGTTACAGACGGGAATCCGCCGTCTCAAGTTGTCTCCACACCGTGTCCTCAGCCGGTGGAGAGAGATATGGTAGACCAAGAGGAGGATGGGGAACTTCCTGGACCGTCGTGGACTACTACGTCATCTGTCCGCGTCTCGCCAGAACGGGATGACTCTCCGCCCCTTGAGGTCAGACCAGACCCTCTCTCAGATCTAAGCTTCCAATTTAAACAAAGACCGGCTTTGTTTAAAAGGGAACAATGGAATGATGATTTCCTTAAATTTGTTAAAAAGGCAGTTGTCCTAGTCAACAGCTAACGCACCAATCAACCCATGCCACAAGGACTCCACTTTGTTATAGAAAATGATTTATGATATCGGGTTAGTGAGCATAAGGGGGGGTGCAGAAGTTGTTGCTAATCCCACGAACTTTCTGGTGGCAAATTTGTGAGTTAGCGCACGCCCACCTCCTAGAAGGCCACCGAAAAAACACTAGAGCGTATTAAGCTCCATTTCTATTGGCCAGAAATTAACAAGGAGGTTCCTGTTGTTCCCCTTCCCTTAATTGATGTCCCATTTGAAAGAATCGGGGTCGACATAGAGAGACCCCTGGAGTCCTCGGACATAAATATATATTAGTCCTCGTGGATTATGCAACCTGATATCCAGAAGCTGTTCCGTTGCACTCAGCTAATTCCAAAGCAATCGCACGGGAGCTAATGGGAGTCTTTGCGCAAGTTGGGGTTCCTAAAGAAGTCCTCACGGACCAAGGAACGCTGTTTACCTTGGAAACGTTCAGGGAAATGGCCAATTTACTTAAAATAAAGCACTTGAAAACCGCAGTGTACCATCCTCAAACCAACGGTTTAGTAGAGAGGTTTAATCAGACTCTGAAACAGATGCTTCGGAAGGTGGTCAGCGGGGATGGGAGGAATTGGGATCAACTCCTCCCCCTCATACTCTTTGCCTACAGGGAAGTCCCTCAAGCCTCAACGTGGTTCTCACCCTTTGAATTATTATATGGATGACAACCCCGGGGTATATTGGACATTTTAAAAAAAGGGTGGGAAGGAAAGGCTCTTCCCTCGACTAATATTTTAGAGTATATAAAGCAATTATGCAATAGATTTGAAAAAATTCATCTCATATTAAAAGGTCACATGGAGGAGCCGCAAGCAGCACAATCAATCAATCAATCAACATTTATTTATATAGCACATATTCATACAAAAAAATGTAGCTCAAAGTGCTTTACAAAATGAATAGAGAAATAGAAGACACAATAAAAGATAAACATAAGTCAACATTAATTAACATAGAATAAGAGTAAGGTCCGGTGGCCAGGGTGGACAGAAAAACAAAAAAAAAAACTCCAAAAGCTGGAGAAAAAAATAAAATCTGTAGGGTTCCAGACCAAGAGACCGCCCAGTCCCTCTGGGCAATCTACCTAACATAAGTCAAACAGTCCTCTTTGTATTTAGGGTTTTCATGGAAGGACCTGATGATGATGGTCACGTAGACTTCTGGCTTTCAGTCCATCAATGTTGGTGCATCATGATGCTTTGAGTAGGTGGTGGTGGCGCAGCCACCACAAAAAACCGGAAAAGAAATAGAAGAGAGAGTAGGGGTCAGTATGGATTTTGGAGCCACTGTGAATAATTATTATGAAGAATTGAACATACAGAGTATCAGTATTAAGTTAAAGTGAAGTTATAAAAAGGCCATGTTAAAGTAATGTGTTTTCAGCAGTGTTTTAAAGTGCTCTACTGTATTTGCCTGGCGAATTCCTATTGGCAGGCTATTCCAGATTTTGGGTGCATAACAGCAGAAGGCCGCCTCACCACTTCTTTTAAGTTTAGCTTTTGGAATTATAAGGAGACACTCATTTGAAGATCTAAGGTTACGATTTGGAATATAACGCATCAGGCATTCCGATATATAAGATGGAGCGAGATTATTTAAGGCTTTATAAACCATAAGCAGTATTTTAAAGTCAATCCTGAATGACACAGGCAACCAGTGTAGTGACATCAAAACTGGAGAAATGTGTTCGGATTTTCTTTTCCCAGTTAGGATTCTAGCAGCTGCATTCTGCACTCGTTGCAAATGATTTATGCCTCTTTTGGGTAGTCCTGAGAGGAGTGCGTTACAGTAATCTAGTCTACTGAAAACAAAAGCGTGAATTAATTTCTCCGCATCTTTCAATGATATAAGAGGTCTAACTTTAGCTATGTTTCTTAAGTGAAAAAATGCTGTCCTAGTGGTCTGATGAATATGTGATTTAAAATTCAGATTACAGTCAACGGTTACCCCTAAATTTTTTACTTCCGTCTTAACTTTTAATCCTAGTGCATCAAGTTTATTTCTGATAACCGCACAGACCCACTATTATGACTGTGGCACGACACTTCGGGAGTTTCAACCGGGGGATCGAGTCATAGTGTTGGTTCCCACCTCCCATTCTAAACTACTTGCCCACTGGCAAGGAACATACGATGTTAAGGAGAGAAAAGGACTCGTCGACTATTTGGTGAAACAACCCAGTCGTCGACCGAGTGAGTGGATATATCACGTGAATCTGCTGAAACCGTAGAAGGAAATGGACCCTGATCCAACCTCCGGCCAGCCCCGCTCCTTCTTTGCTCAGGTTAACACCCTTAACTTCGGGTCTAATTTGAATACCCGACAGAGGAGAGAGCTCAAAGCAGTTATCTCGTCCATCCCGGAGGTGGTAGATGAAAAACCTGGAATGACCTCTCTGGTTGCCCACGATATTGTGACTGAGCCTGGGGTCATAGTCCGAGAACGCCCCTATCGTCTTCCCGAGGCAAAGAAGGCTGAAATGGAACTGAAAATCAAGCGCATGTTGGATCTAGGAGTCATAGAGGAGAGTCATAGTCCCTGGTCCAGCCCAATTGTCTTGGTTTCTAAGCCTGACGGGAGTTGGAGGTTTTGCAATGACTTTGCAGCATTAAGTATGCTGAAATCATATGAGGGGTGAGGTTATTGAAACAAAAATGAAACATTGTGCATAATGACTTTGATCTTGAAATGAGTGTCTGCTTAGAATTCCAACAGCTAAACTTAAAAGAAATGGTGAGGCAGCCTTCTGCTGTTATGCACCTAAAATCTGGAATAGCCTGCTAATAGGAATTCGCCAGGCTAATACAGTGGAGCACTTTAAAAAACTGCTAAAAACACATTACTTTAATATGGCTTTCTCATAACTTCATTTCAGTTTAATTTTGATGCTCTGTATATTCAATTAATTATAATTACTATTCATGATGGCTCCAAAATCTGTACTAACCCCTACTCTCTCTTCTGTTCTTTTCCCAGTTTTCTGTGGTGGTGACCTGCGCCACCACCACCTAATCACAGCACCATGACGTTTCTACATTGATGGATTAAAGGCCAGAAGTCCACATGACCATCATCATCAAGTACTTCCATGAGACCCCTAAATACAATGAAGACTGGTCATTTATGTTAGGCAGAATGCGCAGAGGGGCTGGACGGTCTCCTGGGGCCTCATGTATAACGCCGTGCGTAGAATTCACACTATAACATGGCGTAAGCACAAAAGCCGAAATGTGCTTACGCACAGAAAAATCCAGATGCAGGAGTCTGTGCGTACTCCAACTTCCACGTTCTTCTGCTACATAAATCCCGATCAGCGTGAAAAGTAACAATGTGCACGCGCTTTAAGTAACGCCCCAACTCCTCCCAGAATTACGCCTCTTTGAATTGTAATGCCAGACAGCTGAAATGCCACATATCTCTTTTATAAAAAAAAATCTTCGGAGGAGACGAGATAATACAGAAATAACACATAAAGAGTAGATGACAAAGTAGAATGTCATAAAGAATTCAAAAATGTTGCCGCGGTACACATGCAGAGTAGGTTAGAGATAATGAAAGTATGAAAATTCGAAAGTCTCAAAAAAAAAGGATAGTAAAAATCGCATTAGCACAAACAAACGGAAATTATTACTCAGTGAAATAACTGAACAGCCAAAGGAGATCAAATATATTGTTCAGATTTAATCTTTAAGGCAGAGACTTGTAGATAGTCTAATTCGTGCTGCCAGCAAAAATTAAAAGATTCCAAAAACTTTGGTGTGGTATGAAGTCCTGTGAGATAGAGACTTTTAACATGAGATTCTTTCAAGTCGCACCATAGTTACAACCTTTGAAAGCAACTCCCGCGAGACGGTGACTTTTGCCATTAGATTCTTTCTAGTCACGCCCCACTTACAACTAGTTTTAAACAAGACCTCGGTCATCTAACCTCAGTCGTGTGAATGCTTTTTTCAGACACAGTTCCTGTGCTCTCAGCTCTTATAAATTTTATTAGGACAATAAATTTATACGTTCTAGATGACACGTCAATGACCAAGCAAAGAAGAAAAAGCATGTACAAACATTCGAAAAAGTCATTTTATTTATTACAGAGAAAGAAATGATATTCACTTGCAGTTATACCTTGTGTTGTCATGATGTAAGTTCAAACATGGAATGAAAATTCGATGCGATATTGAAGAAAAGTTAATTCCAAATATTGTTTTTACTAAACTTTCAAAGTAAAAGTAAAAATTATGCATATGTAACAATTCCCATGAAAATAATCTCTTTAAATTGTACATCCAGTCAACCAAACCCGGGGGTGGGCAAGCGAAGAATGCAGGGGGCAGAGTCCCCTAGTATATGAAAAAATGATGTTACAGTAGTGGTAATGTTGTCATCAATGAACTCAAAGCTGGGAACAGGAAACCATGTATTATTATTGTAGAAGAGCGAATGAAGTGGTGTGACATGGGAGATAATGCACCAGGCTGGACAGGGTTAGCAGGTATAAAATACTACATGGGAAATAACACACAAAAGAAAAAAACTGTATTTAAAAGTAAGCCTACAAGTCAAAATTCACTATATTAATATCTCATTGGAAATGTATTTTAGCTCACTTTTATGGTAAAGAAATGGAGAATGCCTAGGAGTGTAGATCAGTGACTTGGTCTGAAACAGAAAGTTGTAAAATGGATTTAAAGATACAAAAATGTTTAGAAAAAGTGCACAAAGGGCTTTTGAATACCATGTTTTTAAACTATTATAAACACTAAAGAAGATGTCTGAAGCAGCGCACCACTATCTTTATAAGCCAGGAATGATAACTCAGTATGTCACAAGACCAGTGGCATCACTAGGCTTTGTGTCACCCAGTGGGGTAACCAAGGTTGGATTCAGACCCCCACAGGCCACCTGGATGGCCTGATGTACAGTATACAGTTTCTTTCCAGAGTCTTGATCATACTTTATTCAATGCAGTGCACAGATAACTGGCTGTTTAATGCAAAGTGGTAGTTACCACTATTAATGGTGTGCAGACACCTGCAGACTTTATTTTTTTTCTCCAGCCATCTGGAGTACTTTTTTTTTTTCTGTCCTCCTTGGCCATCGGACCTTACATTTATTCTATGTTAATTAGTGTTCCCTGATTTTAATTCTTATTTATTTTGGTTTTTTTCTCTTTCTTCATCGTGTAAAGCACTTTGAGCTACATTATTTGTATGAAAATGTGCTATATAAATAAATGTTGTTGTCGATTGTCTCATGAGGTTTTATGAGGTGGGGTTTTCCCTAATAATAATTCATTGCATTTATATAGCACTTTTCTCAGTACTCAAAGCGCTATACACATAGGGAGGAACCAGGAAGCGAACCCACAATCTCCTTACTGCAAACCAGCAGCACTACCACTGTACCCTGTTGGTGATTTAAGCCCTTGAACACTAGATTATTTCATTGAGCTGGGGGTGAACTCCATTGTTGATGTTGGCCCAAAAATACAGCACAAAAATTTTACTGGGGCGGAGTGGTAGCTCTGAGGCTAAGGATCTGTGCTGGTATCCAGAAGATTGCTGGTTCGAATCCCTGTCACTGCCAAAAGAGATCCTACTCTGCTGGGCCCTTAACCTGTAATTGCTCCAGGGGCACTGTACAGTGGCTGACCCTGCACTCTGACCCCAAGGAGTATGCGAAAACTAACAAATTCCTAATACAAGAAATTGTATAAGGTGAAATAAAAGAACAAAAACAAAAAAAAACAAAACAGTCCACACCCCCCTAGTAATGCCACTGCACATGAACACACTGGAAACAAGCATAGCGATAATAAACAATATGGATGGACTCCTGCAGTGGCATTTGTAAAACTGCTGTGGACTTCAAAAAGTATGTTAAGGCAACTGAAACTGGGAGGAAGTGCCAACAATATAGACAGCTTCACCTGCCAAAAGTGCTTAGTTAATTTAGAGTTGGTCTGGAAAATATATGAACTGGAGGACTGCATTAGGAACCTGATAGCAATCAGGCAACTTGAACATTTTATCAGCTCAGTTTGTTCAGACCATTTGGCTATTTCTGATTTGCCTTCAGTCTCCACTGTCGTTAGTGTGTAAACAAAATCAGCAGCACCAATCCAGCCACAGGGTGAGTGAGTAACAGTGAGATGGGGATCTAAGAAGGCCAAAATTTAGTCCCTCAGCACTCAGGTGACCAATTCAGACCCAGAACAGATTCTCAGCACTCTGCAGAGCGCCTGTGGATGATACGAATAATAAAGTGCTCATAATAGGCAATGCCATAGTGCGGAATGTTAGAATTTCAAACTATGTTAAACCAGCAGTTAATGTTAAATGCCTCCCATGGTGAAGGTTTCTGACATAGAGGCTCAATTGAATCATGTAGCCAATGATGAAGTATCTACCTTATTGCTGCATGTCGGCACTAACAATATTTATTTACAGCAATCTGAAGTGCTAAAGGGGAACTTAATCTCTCTATGCACTAAACCTAAAAGAAAATGCCAGAATTTAATTGGATCTGGCCCTTTACCAAGATTATATACAGGGGATTTGATTTATAGCAGATTATGTTCTCTTCATTTATGGCTAGAAACCTGGTGTGCAAATAAAAACATAGCCTTTGTGAACAATCTTTGGGAAAGACCTAGATTTTTCAAAAGAGATGGTTTTCATTCTAACTGGAGGATATCTTTTGTATTATCCCAATACAGTATATGGCAGCAAAACTGCCTGGCTGACTGATTAGAGCACCATCCAGGTCACAGTCTTGTAATCTTAAATCACAGTCTATTGTTTATCTCACCTCTTATTATCCTGTAGCTGTTACCTATAATCCCTTTTGTGAGTCCTCCTATAAATTTATTCATGATGCACACCATAAATTACTTGATAACCAAAAAAAAAGCTGTATAATTAGACCAAGAGATAAAACCAGACCATCCACCAGGGACACCTGTAATAGCAACTTAGTAAAAAAATAATATAGCACCAGTTCAGAAAGAACTATGCAGTTTTAAATGCTGCTTATTAAACATTAACTCTCTTGGATGTAAAGCTGTATTGGTAAATTATATAATATTAAGTACACAATCTGATCTGTGTCTTCTCACTGAAACCTGGCTTAGTAAATCTGACACTGTTTCCCTAGCTGAGGCGTCACCAGATGGATACACATTCCTTCATAAATCTAGTGATATTGGTTGAGAAGGAGGCCTTGGAAAAAGTTATTGTGAGAAAATGCAAATCGCTTCTAAAAACTTAGGTGACTTCACATTCTTTGAGGCATTATTTTTAAATATTAAGATAGATTTCAACACAATTGCTAGCCTAAACCATACCACCAGACCAGACCACCAGGGCCATATTCATTGTCTAAGACTGAATTTGGCAACCTTTTATCTGATTTGGCTATAAATAATGATCGTGTAGCATTGATGGGGGATTATAATGTACACATTGTTGTTGAAACTGACACTTTCAGCAAATGTTTTACTTATTTGTTAAATTCAGTAGAATTTTGTCAGAGTGCCGAAGGTCTAACTGATAATCATAACCATACATTAAATTTAATTATAACTTACAAAGTTGAAATTCAAAATTTAAATATTACTCAATTGAATTAGATTATTTCTGATCACTACTTGATTATGTTTGATTTGGTTCTGCTCTTACCAATAAACCCACAGATTAAAACAAAGATAGTCTGACATCTAGATTGCAATTCTGCTTCAAAATGTATAGATTCTTTGAGTAAGTCAAATGTAATTTTGGAAAACCATTTATTTCAGTCAACTTCAAATGTAAACATGGAAAACAATTTAGATCAGCTAACAGCAAATTATAATATGACCTTGAGAGATGCTCTGGACACATTGGCTTCCCTTAAAACAAAAGTGATCAAAGCACATAGAAACACCCTGGTTTAATGAAAAAATTTGTGCTCTTAAATTAGAGTGTCAAAAACTGGAGCACAGATGGAGAACGACAAATCTGCAGGTCTTTCAAATTGCATCGACAGAGAGTGTTAAAAAGTATAAAAAGCTCTCTTTATAGCTTGCTCAAACTTCAATTCTAAAATTATAGATAACAATAAGAAAAATCTTTGTGCATTGTTCAGAACAGTGGCTAATTTAACAAATGAGAATTCAGATCTACAGTGCAAAATACCAGCAGACATTAGCAGTACAGACTTTATGAACTTCTTTAATGAAAAAACTAAAAATATAAGATCCCAGATCTCATTATCACAGTGTAAACCTCATAATAGCCTTGCAAACTCTAACTCGCCTTGCTTTGAACAATATAGAAATATTAATCCTGTAACAGAATGGGAAATCTTAACTTTAATTTAAAAAATGAAACCTACTAGTTGTTCCCTAGATCTAGTGCCAACAAAACTAGTAAAAAGCACTATGGATGTTCATGCAGCACCTATGCTTAGCATTATTAATAGTTCATTATTGCATGGCACAGTACCTGAAGCACTAAAAGTGTCAGTCATTAAACCATTACTTAAAAAGTCTGACATAGACCCACACATACATAATAATTATAGACCTAACTAACCCTTTCTAGCCAAAATACTTTAAAAAGTAGTCATCAATCAGCTTCAATCACACCATATGCAGATTAACAAAAAAGTCCTAGATTGAAAGATAACAGTATAGTAGAACATAATAAATAAGTTAAATTAAGTGAATAAAGTAGAATTAAGTGTTATGGTGCAATAGTGCAGTGATGATTGTGCAAAACCAAAGTTAGACAGGTGCATAGTTAAATGACAGACCAATTCCAAAACAAGGTAAGGGTAGACGGCATAGTACAACTTATAGTCCAGTCTAAGTATGTGGAGGGTCATGGATGAGATGGCATGTTCTGATTTAACAGTCTTATGGCTTGAGGATAGAAACTCCTTCTGAGTCTCTCTGTCCTGGCCAGGATGCTACAAAACCTTTTGCCTGATTTTAATAGATGAAACAGGCTAATGCTAGGATGAGATGCGTCTTTGATAATCCTGAGAGCTCTGGTCCTGCATCTTCTGGTGTAAATATCCTGCATAGATGGTAGAGCTGACCTGCAGCAGCATTCTCCTGCACAGATCACTCTCTGTAGAGCTTAACGGTCCTGAACACAGCAGTTTCCAAACCAGGATGTAATGTTCTGTGTCAGGATACTTTCCACAGCGCCAGAGTAGAAAGTCTTTAGAATTCCTGAAGAGACCAAAAACTTCCTAAGCTGTCTGAGATGGTAGAGTCTCTGCTTTGCCCTTTTGGTCTGAACTTGGATGTGTTCAGACCATGTCAGGTCCTCAGAGATGTGAACCCCCTGGTATTTAAAATTGTTCACCCTTTCCACTGGAGTCCCATTAATGATGAGAGGCTTATAATCCCACTGCTGTCTCCTGCTGAAGTCCACCACCAGCTCCTTGGTTTTGCTGACGTTGACCTGGAGGCAGTTTTCCTGACAGCACAATGTCAGGTTCCACAAATTCATCCATGTAGGCCATCTCATTGTTGTCTGTGATGAAGCCCAATACCACCGTGTCATCTGCAAACTTCACGATAGTGTTGGTGGAATACGTGACCGTGCAGTCATGGGTGTAGAGGGAGTACAACAGGGGGCTAAGAACACACCCTTGTGGAGCTCCTGTGTTGATGGTGTTGGAAACACAGTTACCAACCCTTACTGCCTGTGTTCTGCCTGTGAGGAAGTCCAGCACTCATGTACACAAGCGGTTGTTCAGTCCTAAGTCCCTCAGTTTCACAAACAGCCTACAGAGTATTATTGTATTGAATGCTGAACTACAGTCAATGAACAACAATCTCACACAGTTCCCCTGTTTCTTGTCCACATGGCTGAGGGTGGTGTGCAGTACGTGGTAAATGGCATCCTCCATAGATCTGTTAGGACGGTAGGCGAACTGGACTGGGTCAACTGTGCTTGGGATGGAGGATGAGATGATGTCTTTCAGTAGCCTCTAGAACACCTTCATGACTACTGATGTCAGTGCAACAGGTTGGTAGTCACTCAGGCACGTGGGCTTATTGTTCTTTTGAACAGGAACGATTGTGGATCTTTTTAAGCACATAGGAACCACAGACTGCGCTAGAGACTCGTTGAAGATGGTGGTGAGTACTGCAGCTAGTTGGTCAGCACAGAAACGCAGCAGGCATCCAGAGATGCCATCTAGTCCTGCCACCTTCCTGACGTTTGCTCATTTCAGTGTTGCACACACATCGTGCTCTGCAATACTGATGACGTCACCGTCCTCCGCAGTTAGGCAGTAGTTAGCGCTAGCTGCATAATCAGCTGCAAAACGGGTGTAAAATGCTTTGAGTTCGTTAGCAAATGCAAATGCAGAGTCTGTGCTTACCATCACGTGAGATTTTCCTTTATAGTCCATGACAGAACGCAGTCCGTGCCACGTGCTCCGTATGTTGCCCTGATGAAAGTGCAGCTTTATTCCCTCCTGATACCAGTGTTTGGCGACTTTCACCACACGCCAAACGCCATATGAAGCCGCTTTGTAGGTGCTCATATTGCCAGTAGTGAGTCCAGTATTATAAGCAGCGGTTCAAGCATTTACTGCCATGCGGATCAATCTGTCAACCCACGGTTTTTGGTTGGGAAAAGATTTAACTCTTGCTGTGGGGACAACTTCATCAGCAAGCATACTAACAAAGCTAACTACTGCTTCCAAAAACTCGTTGATGTCATCTGCGCATGTTTGGAACATGTCCCAGTTTATGTCATCGAACGTGTCCTGCAGCATGGCTTCTAATTGGGCAGACCAGCACTTCACCTCCCTCGTGACTGGAGCTTCACGAATGAAACTTCTGGCATTAGGAAAATGGCGTTATGGTCAGACTTCCCAAACGCTGAATGTGAAACAGCTTTGTAGCCCTGCTTGTACGGGGTGTAGCAGTTGTATGCTGGAGGCCTCGGGTAGAGGGCTTGGAAGCCCAGCCCTGTAGGGGCCCGTGGCCACCACCAGGTGGCGCCCCAGTGCCTTATTATCCCGGGAGCCCGGCACTTCCGCCACACGGGGGTGTGTCCGCGGGAGATTGCCAGGAAGCAGCTGGAGCCCATCCGGGTTCCTATAAAAGGGGCCGCCTCCCTCCAGTCAGCAGTGGAAGTCGGGTGGAAGAGGACGGAGCTGGAGTGAGGACTGGAGGCGGCCAGGAGAAAGAAAGGCACAGGACTGTGTGGTCTGGACATTGGGGGAATCGGTGCTGGAGGCACTGGGGTTGTGAGTGCACGTTACATTGTAAATATTATTGTAAATAAACGGTGTGTGGTGAAAATATGATGTCCATCTGCCTGTGTCCGGATCCAAGTTCACACAGTGATCCAGAATTCTGGCTACCCTAGTTGGACATGTAACTTGTTGGTGGACATTCGGCATTACTTGTCTGAGGTTTGCCTTATTAAAGTCCCCTGCCACGATGAATGCTGTGTCTGGGTGTTTGTTTTGAGTCGTACACAGAATATTGTGGAGTTCAGACAAAGCCGTGCCAGCGTCCGTGTGGGGTGGGATGTAGACTGCCGTGGCAATGACCAGGGTAAACTCGCGAGGCAGATAGTGAGGACGACATTTGACTATTAGATACTCTAGATGAGGTGAGCAGTAGCTTGAGAGAATAGAAGCATTCCTGGCATTGCACCATTTGTTATTAGTCATGAAGAAGACTCCCCCACCTTTAGTTTTTTTTAGACTCCGCCGTTCTGTCCATGCGAAACACAGAGAACAAATCCAACGGTGTTACGGCTAGGTCCGGCATTTTGGGGGTCAGCCATGTCTCCATAAAGCAGAAAATATTACAATCCCTCATGTCGCGTTGGAAAGTAACTCTTGCTCTCAGGTCATCCAGCTTGGTCTCCAGTGACTGAACATTAGCCAGCAGGATGCTAGGCAGCTTGTTGTCTCAGTCTGTTTCGGACGCTGCCGCGCTTCCCACGCCACTTCTTTGTTTGTTGCTGCGAGTCAGCGTCGCGTCTATTGTTGTTGTCTGGGTTGTGGAGTATCTCAGCGGGCCACGACTGATCGGGCTTAAAATTGTCTGAAATAAAATTAGAGAACCGGTTTCCAATTTCCAAAAGTGTTCTACTATCTTAAATTACTAACCCCAATGTCGTCTGTAATTGAAGAAATAATAAATAATTGGGTCGGCACGGTGACACAGTGAGTAGCACTGCTGCCTCACAGTTAGGAAACCCAGGTTCACTTCCCGGGTCCTCCCTGCATGGAGTTTGCATGTTCTCCCCATGTCTGCGTGGGTTTCCTACGGGTGCTCTGATTTCCTCCCACAGTCCAAAGAGATGCAAGTTAGGTGCATTGGCGATCCTAAATTGTCTCTAGTGTGTGTGTGTGCCCTGTGGTGGCTGGCACCTTGCCCGGGGTTTGTTTCCTGCCTTGTATCCTGTGTTGGCTGAGACTGGCTCAAGCAGACCCTGTAGTTAGGGTATAGTGAGTTGGATAATAGATGGATAAATAAGTGAAATAAATTAAAAAAACGCACAGTCTAGATGGAGCGATGAGGAAGGCGTCTGAACGTGGCTGCGCCATCCTCCTGAAAAGCCAGTAAACCCTGGAAACAGTTGTGTGTGAAACAAGAGATTCTAGGGCCGACACTCCTTGACCTAACTATCAGGGTCACTGTCAATAGGGTCACTTGTTTTGCATATTCCAGTGCACAGTTCTACACAAACTGATGTCAGAAATGCTGGCCTGCCTGATTTATACTACACACTGGAGAATTTATGTGAATGTGGAGGGTGTAGCCAATTATCAGGCAACTCGGTGTAGCATGTATGTATATGTACAGTACATTTTATTTATATTCATATGCAAGTAATATTGATGATTTCCTTTCTGGCAAAGGCTCCCAGCCATCCTCCAAAAGAAAGCAATTCAGTGAATAAATTGATGAATGGAAGTTATTTGTTAAATATTTAACTTTGTATATTTAATATTGGTAAAGTGTGTGATGCTTCTAACTTGACAATTGATCTAAATTATCATTATATATATATATATATATATATATATATATATATATATATAATATATATATTTATATATATATATATATATATATATATATGTACTGTTTATATATATATCTCCATGTCTGTGATTTGAAACATTTACAGGTAACACGTGACCACAAACTGCATTTTACATGGAAACACAAATCAATGTGGAGATATAGCGCCCTCATGTGGAAAATAACAAAATAACAATACTCCCTATCCACATGAATAAAGGATACATGGAGCCCCAGCAGCTTCAGAAATGTAGAAGTATCTTGTTACTCACACATTTTATAGAAACAAATGTAAGTAAATAAACATTTTTTAAAAATCACTGATGTTTGCATTTAATAAATCCTAAAGGGAATGACTTTGAACACTTACTGAAAATGTAATACATTCTTAAAACAAGGAAAGGGCCACAGTCATTGGGCATTCATAAATGTACACAAATAAACTTGCACTTGCCGATCATTTTTCACAAGGGTAGAGAGTCCTCACCCACATTAATTAAGTAATCTGCTCTTTTCTAAACTCCTAGCTTCTGTTATCAAGAAGATCCTCTGAAATGGGTTTTAGATGCTTATTGCTGATCAGTTTGGCTTATCATTTGGTTTCTTAGGTTTTCTATATCTATTTTTTTTGTCCTGTGAACAGTGACCATGTATAGCCTTTTAATAAATATCTTATTTTCCTAATTTGATATTTATTTTCAGCTTTATAAGCAAAATTTTACTTTAACAAGGCAGCTTTATAAAGAATATAACATTTAATAAATATACAGTAATTTACCTGTCCTTTGTGGCTCCTACCTAGGAGTTGCATCAACCTTTCATTATGGTTGTTATTCTGACACTGTTTACTTCTCCCCATCTCATTCACAAGGTGTTGTTCTTTTTAAAGTTCCTTGGTGATACATTGTAATTTCTCCAACTACTGAAGCACAAAACTCTTCTGCAGATTTTGAAGAGTGCATATTTTTATATAATTTATACAAATGGAGGAAATACCAAAGGCTACCATATAGAATTATCTGTTATGAGCCTAGTCATAAAGGTTTCTCTTACTGTTCTTCCCTTTTTAGGCTAACGGAGGAAGCCACCAAGGAGAGTTCAGTACTGCTCTCCACAACAAAAAGCAGAAAACTTTCAATGAGTATCTAATAGAAGAACTAAAATGATCCCTCAGAGCTGTTTAATGACACTTGCCCTTGACCTAGGAAACAATATTAGAGCCCCTAGCTTATATATCAGTGCCCTATACATTCAGTAGTCAGCTCTTGTGGATACCCACCTGGATCTCCAAATGCCTCCTCCATGATACTTCCATAGCTCCAAAGTCTCTCTGAAGTACATGCTGTTCTGTCATAACCGCCACAACATATTAAAATCTTTCTGTCATTCACTTTGGCATACATGATATTTGCAAAATATTTGTACACCCTACGGCAGGGGCCCTTACCTAGCTGAGATGTCTCGACAGTGGAAGGACCAGAAGAAGAGAGCTTATTCAGGGCATTACCTCTCCCGGAGTACTAGGTGGCAGCCCACATGGGTTGCAGTGGTGCCTCAATCTCAGGGCACCATGGGAGTTGGAGTTTAACGCTGTCCTTTTGGGCTCTGTGAGTGCTGCCAGGGGATGTTGCTGCAACTGATGAGCCCTTTTTTGCAGCATTTCCTCCACACCTGGAAGTGCTGCCAGAAAAAGGTCAACAAGCACCTGCAGCACTTCCGGGTGCCATACAAAAGGAACCAGCCACCTCTACTCCAGGAGGAGGTGGACAAAGCTTGCTGGAGGAGGAATGGAGGTGAAGAGAAAGAGAGAGGAAGCGAAAGAGAAAGAAACAGGAAGAAGAAAAGTGTGCTTTGGTGCTGTGTTCTAGCACTTGAACTGTGCTGTACAGATTAGAAACAGGGGAAGGCATTTCTCAAGTGGAAAAAGAAGAAAAAATTGAAGTGTGGATGTTGAACTTGTGTCCTGTGTCTATCTGTATACTCAATCTATACATGTAATCATTTGCACTTACACTCTTTGGGGAGTGACTTGAAGGGCCCTGTCTTATACAGCATATACATCAGAAACCAGGTTTGGTCTTAGCAACTGAGTGTTGTGTAGATGCTTCAAGCCAAGATCAAAAGAGCTAACTGAAGAAGTACCGTTGAAGTCCATGAGTTTGGGAAGGATTTAAAAGAAATTTCTGGTCAATTTTAAGTCATTCAATCCATTCAGGTTCTTGGCATTTTTGGTGAATATCATCTATTAGTTTTTGCCATCTGTAAAGCAACCATGAATTTCACATTGTACCAGAGAGTACTTGGAACAAGGCAGTGACCCAAAACCCTTTAAAAAATTCCACCAGGCAATGAAATAGCCAAGTAAAAAGTCCAGGGATCTCATGTTTAAATGGTGCGTATGCACAAAAATGTTGTGTACGCCCGTTTCCACGCTCACATTGCAAAGTATAAAAAATGAACCTTAATTCTCATGCCAGCTGAAACCATTATGTACGAAAGTTTTTTTGCAAACTGGTGGCATACAGTGTCAAAGCAGTGCTACTGTTCCTGTGTGGTTTTATTTTATTTTTTAAATTTACATCCCTGACTTGGCTTTATCAAATACACTAAAATTAACTGCATATTGTTTTTTAATTTATGGCATCTGATTGCAAGGAATGGCCAAACTATTCCAAATATCACAGCTGCTTTAATGTTGTTAATCTCAGTGCACCACTCAGAGTATTTTAACCCAGTGAATTTGAATGTAGAATCACAGCTATACAGCAGATCGGAAAGCTCTACAGCAGATTGTGTCAAGAGTGGAAAGAATTAGTGGGATACACCTTCTAGCGCACACTTCCTCAGCCATGGGCACAGTCTATCTGAACTTCTCCCATTCGGCAAATGCTTCAGAGTCTTTCTTGTATGGACCTTGCAGATCAGAAACTGTTTCACCCCAAGAGCTATAAACGCACTCAATCAGTCCATCAAGTGCCTCTGGTATAACTGTTTGTACTTATAAGTACAATTACCTCACTGTACACTTGCATTACAGTTGTAATACTGCACAACCTGAGCCACTTATGGTTTCATATTGTATACTTTTAATTGTTTTTTATCATATCATTATTATTATTATTGTTGTTGTTGTTGTTGTTGTTATTTTACTATTTTATAGGAAAATAAGTTTATGGAGGATTTGCAGATTGAATCTCATTGTAACATACAATAACAATAAAGGAATTCAATTCAATAGAAGACATTATGTATTTACAGAAGATGACGACTGGCTTCTAAGTCGATTTAGATTTCCAGGCGCTATCTTCTAGGAGCCTGGATGGATAGATGGTTGGAATAATTAAACATGAAGATATTTCAATGTTCCTTAAAAGTTTTGAAGATTCGGCTTTTTAAGCTTACAGATGGCTTGACATTTAATAAAGAGCTGACTGTGTGGTTATTTGAAGAAATAAAATGAAGGACAGGAATTGGGGGTTAGTACGTTTGAAAGAGACAGTATTGCTGCAATAAATTATTTTATAGAGGGTCGTGCAAGGTGCAGCAAGCATCTTGTGGGTAGCAGAAACAATCTCTGGACAGGGTGACAGCTTGTCACTACCACCGGACCACCATGCCCCCAAGTTTTATACATCCTTTAATGCCTATCATCAAGAAAATTATATCAAGTATACATCTTAGTATTTAAATTGAAAGCTGTAATATCATGAATGTAATGTATTGTGTTGTGTCAGCATAAGAGAAAGCCCGCTTAAGAAGCATGTAGTGATTCACACACATAGAGTACATAGAAGAGCACACTGAATACAAAGCAAAGCATTTAACGTGCTACTTTAGTTACGATGGGATTTGAGAAACTAATAAATTAAACGATTTTAAGATTAAGTTTATGATGTTATACTTTAATGACAAAAAAAAACTATGTGATTAAAAGTTCGACTTTTTTTTTCTACTATGTCTCTGTATTTTTTTTTCTCTATACCCCAATACTTAATATCGTCCTGGGTATGACATTAATCTTCATCCGTCCCTGCATGTAGGTCCTCCAACCTGCAGGGAAAAACTTGGGGGTTGATGGCAGAATTGGCAGTCCAGCCACCATAAAAAAACCTCACACTGTTCCACTCCATCTGAACTAGTGTGGTGCTGAGGTATCACCCGTTGCATGGCTGCACTCAGGTACTAATCTGAATCCTGAGTTGGTTTGTCGTGCGTGCTCCTAACCTCCTCTAATACGCTTCCATAAGACAATCAGATGGTGGGCTATGACTCGCCTTTTCACAGAGACTTTGATATCTGACCACTTCTTTTTATTTTGGGCACTATGCAACTTTCTGAAATTGAACTTTCGAGTTACTCCGCCACTCTATATCACTCGATCAACTTTATTTTGTTGTTTATATCACTGCTTAAACCAACAAATAGTATTGCTTTTCCTTGCCTCCACTTGGTATTTGCTGAAATTCTTCTTTTTTCTCTGTGCTTTTGCCATTGTCTTTTCACAGAAAGCTGAACTTATATATTGATTGCATATTCAAAGAGGCATAATTCTGGGAGTAGTCAGGGTGGAATGGCAGGTGTGGGCATGTGCGTTACATTTCATGCTGACCAAGATTTATGGAGCGGAAAGATGTGGAAGCTGGCGTACACACGGACTTATGCGTCTGGATTTCTGTTTTTGTCCGTATGCCATGTTTTAGTGTGAATTCTATGCACGCTATTATACACAAGGCCCCAGGTCCTAACCCTTGGAGCTGGCAGTATATATAAGCAGCTTTCAAACAACACACATTTAAAAGAGCTCTGTAAAGGAAAGTGGGCAAACATTTCTCAAAGCTGATAAAGGAGACTGACAGACAATTAAAATGAATGCCCACAATAACATCACCAGCTATTAAAGCTACATCTTTCACAGCATACAATTCCTTGTCTGACATTTTTATTTAATAAATGATTGCAAAATATAATTTGCATTGTTGTTTGTTAAATTAGGATAATCAACCTTGTTGACCTAAAGAT